>NC_081408.1:300365007-300452507 GCF_030272615.1 Cryptomeria japonica
CAATGGAGATGAAAGGATATTCACAAAGCGAGTGATGCTCGGATTGCACACAAAAGGTAGTGGACCTGTTAGGGGTGACCAATCTCGGACTCTGACAATACTTACTAATAAAGGGTTTCAAGCTGCTACCATCATGAGGGAAGGTAAGACGAAACCCAACCCTTTCTTTCTGACTCTTATTTTCAGAGATAATGATAGACTCCGGTGTTAGCACAACTGTAATGCCTAAATAGATAGCAGAGGTTTTAAATTTAAAATATGAACCCGTAAATAGAGGAGGCATGCAGTTAGACAAAAAACAAAGTCCAAACCGTAGGTATTATAAAAAGCCTTCTACTCACCTTGTTTGCCTGCCCTAGCATTACAATAACCCAGGAGGTAGCAATCATTGACATTCCCCCTGTCTTTGGCCTCTGCTTGTCCTAATATTTCACTGCCAAGGTCGGCGGGTATCTATCCCTAGATTGGTCTCACCTTATACTTAGAACCGAGCATAGAGCCAAGCTAAAAAATATTGTCAGAACCCCTTCATATAGAGCATATAGCTGATGAGGCTATGATAAAATTTGAATCCACCCACACATCCATCTCAGGAGATGAAAGAAAGTGTCTCGAGTTATTAGAAGATGAAGAAGTAACTGAGGATCGATCCGCGGATAAAGAAGTCTTCTTGAATGAATTTATAGATGCAGACCCTTATGGAAATTATCATGCCACCACACTTGGGACCTATGTAATTTTTGATGAAGACTAGCCAATTCCTAAGGTGTCAAAGGACCCATAGGATATAAAATGAGAAAAGGAAGACCGAGTCTCTAAATTATGGACTTTCCATTTTGATGGGCCCCGATAAAAAATGGGATCCGGAGTGGGTATTTTCCTTACTTCACCTTCCTGAGAACAAACCTTGAGATCTTTCCGTCTCCAGTTTGCTTTTTCTAACAATAAGATAGAGTATGAGGGATTGGTCCATGGTTTTGTTGGCATTTTGATGATGTTGTGATTGTCATTGATGGACACACACTTGTTTTATGATCACTTCCTTATGTATGAGTTATGCTCAACCGATAATTGTTCCAACCGATATTATGTATTATAGTCTTTAGACTATCCATGTTTTGCAAAAGGTGTTTACCGATCACTAATTGACTGAAGACCCGAAGTGGTATGAAGACCTCAAGTGGTTCGAGGATCTCAAGCGGAACGAAGGAATAAAATGACAGTTAACATTTTTTCCTAGTCTTCATTGTGACAGCCGGTAATTGGTAAAATGTATGAATCGGTAATCAGTAATGAACCAATGTTATTTTTGTGATAAGTTATCATCCACTGACACTTTGGCGGTGATTTTGTACCATGTTACCAAATGTGTCTAGATGCACTGAACCTAGGAACTTGCAATGTAATCCTATTGGACCAACATGAAATCAAATTCCTTTATAAGGACATCATGTCTAGGGTTTTAGAAGTTGATAGGGTTTTAGTAGTTGATGAGGTTTTTGTATGTGCGATCATAGAAGAGAAGATTAGGTCTGTGTGAAGAAACAGGGTGTGGAGATATTGAAGACTAAAGTAATGCTAAATGTGCATTAACAATGAGCTATCATGGATCTAACCAAGCATACTGTGCTAGTATCTAGATCACTCACTTGTTGAATCTCACATCTTTGACAAGTCTGAAACCCTTAACCGGGTAGGCCTGGTAAAGCCTTTGTAAATCCTCTAACAAGGTGGTTCACAACTGTGAATCTGAAATCCTCTCATAGGGTAGTCTTTAATAGGACTTATCTCCTAACAGAGATCTAGGTTCCTAACAGGATCTGTTTTGGTGAAGAACATTGTATGACCTTAATCGATCTGGTTTCTATTTTGTAGATAGTTACTTGTGAGTTTCTGCTCACCGTGGTTTTTTCCCATTTGGGTTTCCACATCAAAACCTCTTGTTTTATGGTGATTGTGCTCTTGTGGGTGAGTGCTTTATTTGCTATTTGGTTTGTATTGTCTTAACTGGTTTGTTAGTAAATCTATTATACGGTTAACTGCTAAACTGTTTAAGAGTTTAAGTTCAATATTTTTTGATATACTAATTCACCCCCCTCTTAGTATTCATCAATTGGTACCAGAGCCAAGCTTTCTATAAGTTTAACCACTTGGAAGGAGATATGGGGGAATACACTGTGAGGGAACTGACTCAGCGTCTCACTCAGACTGAGAAAGCCTATGATGAACTCAAAGTAAAATATAAAGCCTCTCTGGCGAAAAGAAGAGAGCATGCTAAGAAACTGATGGAGCTTACTGAAAATAGTTCTTCTGATGAAGCAGACATGGAAGCCCTAGTTAAAGAAGTTGAAAAACTGAATGAATCTAATGCCAACCTGACAAGGGAACTAGAAGGACTGAAAATCAGAATGTGTCAAGAGCTTGAGAATCAGAGGAAAGCTGAAGATCTGGTAAAAGATAAAGATCATGAGATCTCCAAGCTGAAGCAAGAAATCAATACCCTTACTGCTCATCTCCAAGAGAGTAAAGTGGAAAAAGAAGAAATGCAAGGTGAACTAAACATGGCTATTTCTAAGAATGCAACCTTGAATGAATCCAATGCTGCTATTTCCAAGGAACTCACCGAGTCAAAGGAAATACTGGCCAAATTCAATAAGAGTATTGTTAAGCTAGAACAAAAGCTTGAATTAGCAAAACCAGTAAAGAATACCACTGGACTTGGTTTTTATAGTTATGAGGAAGATGAGACCTTTGGAACAAAAGATGGAGCATCAAAGAAGCAAACACCATCAAAGGATAAAGGTAAGCAAAAGTTTAAACCTGTTTGCTTTAATTATCTCAAGGAAGGACATATTGCTAATGTGTGTAGAAATAAGGCCTACAATAATTTTCCTTATTTTCTAAACAATAAGCCTAGATCCAATAGATTCAATGGAAACTGTTATGCATGCAACAAGTTTGGGCATAGTGCATTTGAATGCAGGTCTATTATGCACAACACTGGGAGATATCCTCAAAGAACTTAAGGAGTTTTTTTTGAATCATCTGTGAACCGGAATCCAAACCGGTATAATGCCTATGATCATCAGTCAGGTGGTGGTGGCTATTAAGTAGCAATTGGTTGGAGAGCAACCTGTTTGATTTGCCATGGTAGCAGTCACATTACTGCAACATGCAGGAGGAAGAATGGTAGAATGAATAATGGACCATGGAGAACACCTGTAATGGTATGCTATCATTGCAACAAACCGAGACACCCTTCCAGAACCTGCAAAATGAGAAAGAACCTATCAGATGATATACCGGTCACTCTAGAAGGGAAGATTGATGTTGAAACCGTTCAAGAAGGAATGAATAAAACATGGAAAAAGAAACCCGAAGAAGTGTCACAAGATGAATCGGTTTCTGTACCTAGTGTGGAAGTCTCTGAACTGACAAATTGAGCTTCAGAAAAGCTTAGGGGGAACAAATCGGTGATATGTTTTTAAACCCCAATTTATATCGGTAAAAGACCTTAACTGATATATGTTACTTGTCAATCGACAAAAGATTGTGAAGCGGTAAAAGGAAAAATTAGGGTTTATGCCCTAGTAGTAGAACATTTATGGTAGGTGAAGAATTCATTTAAAAGGAATTTTCAAAGTCATTTTCACTTATCAGTTTTCAAGCGAAGATTTTTTCAAGAGAAGAGCGACAAAAAGCGATTCGACTTGTGATTCAGAGAGATTTCAAATCTTGCAGAAGTATCGAGAGATATTTAAAATCAATCAAGTGAAGAACACCAAGTGGTAATCAAGCAACCGAAGTGGTGTAGTGTGAGCTACATTTGTCAAACCCTAAATTTTGAAATTGTGAAGGTATTTCTCAAAATTTTTGTTTATTAGTTAAATCATGGCTTCTGCATTGCACTCCAGTTCTAGTGCACCTATGGACTCAGCTGAATTCATTCAAAGAAAAATGAAATACAATGCTCTGTTCCAAATACCTACCAAAGTCATTATCAAAGGAGATATTTCAGGGTACATCGACTATAAATTAGAAGACCTAGAATCCTTAGCGATTCATTCCCAGCTAAGTTTGTTTTGTGGGGATGACAAGAAGATCAAACTAGAATACAACATTCTGGAGAGGAAGAAACTTCACAATATGGTTTACTTTCTTGAAGAGTTCATAGAAGACCACATTTGCATCATCCTGAGCAGAGTGCATGGTGACGAGATGTATCTCGAAAGGACACATGACATTACGCTTGAAGCAATTCATGCCGTCACCGGTTTTTGCAACATTGGTGATGTGCCAGCCCTAAGGAAGGTCATCAAGAATGAAATGACTGAGCTTACCGGTTCTCTGAGGGACCAACGAGGAATGACCATCAACACCATCAAAGATGATTTGGTCAAGTATGCTTGCATGGTGATTGGATACTAGACCTTTTATGTCAGCAAATTAAACTCTGTCTCTGCTGCTGCGGTTAATGCCGCCTACATAATGATCATGGAGGATGCCTCATTTGATCTATGCACCTATTTGCAGAAGCAACTTCTATTAAACTTAAAGTCCATCAAACATGATAGTGCCCTAAGATTCAAATTTGGATAACTTTTGGTGGGTCTATTTTTCTACTTTCAAGGCTATTTCCTGAGAGTTGGTGATATTCAATGGTCTTCTAACCAACTGGTCACCAAACAAATTAGGGAAAGTCCAAGCGATGGGAACCGGATATCCTGAAGTCTTGAATAAATATTTTGATGAATTCAAGCGGAAGATGAGCCAGAGGATGAGGATATCTGACAATATTGTTAAGAAGTATGAAGAGGACATCTTCTTTACCATTAGAGTAGATGAGTGCATAATAGAGGTGGTTGAGCCTAGACAGGAAGAAGTAGAACCTATGGGATATGAGGTGATGAATGACATGTTGGATGGGTATGCCTCTACCCCGATTGCCTCTCCTTTAAATGCAAAGAAAAAGAGAACCAACACCTACTTGGAAAGGGTAACACCGGTTGAAGAACCTTCTGTGTAAAAGGGAAAGGCAGTGCCAGTGGCATCGACACCAGTTACCTCAGCCAACCCAAAAGTGATCAAGCGGTCACCTGCCAAGAAGAAACTAGAAGTTGCACCCACTAAAGTATTTGAAAGTAAGCGAAAGACCAAAAGCAACTCACCTGGGTTTGAGGATACAGAATCAGACGTGCAACCTAAGAAGACTAGGCATACAAGGAAGAAGGCAAAAACTATCGGCAATACACCTGCATCATCAACACCGATAAATATTGATGTCTCTTCTTATAAGCCAATGACACATTGTCAAAGGACTATTAAGAATATAAGAAGAAAATTGGTTAGTGATTTGAAGGAGCGTTTTGATGATTTTATCGATATTGAGAAAGAGGAAATAGAGCAGGAAGTCATTAATTATTTGTGTATGAATGACCGGTCACCATCAGAAATTAGATCTAAGGCACCTAATTCTTTATACAATTATTTGGACAACAAATGGCGCATTGCCATAGAAAAAGAACAGGAAATAAGGGAGAAAGTATTTGCTCAGTACTTTCCTGAAGCCTCCAATTCTAAATTATTTGAGATTATGGACAAGCATAAAGGTCTCTTCTTCATGAGAAGAAGAAGACTCAGGCTGCTAGAAGGCAAAACCTTTGAAGTAGAGAAGGACATGCATCTGCATGCCAAAGCTGCTGTCCAGTTGCATCAAGTGTCTAAGGCCAACAAGAAGGCAGAACAGGAACTGGAATCTAGAAAACCGGATGAGGTATATGACAGTGAAGGAGAACCAATTACTGAACAGGTGGACACTATTGACGTTGATGCTTTGGATGGTGAAGATGTCACTCCAGATGCAGAAAAGGAAAAGGCTGATAAGGAAAAAGTAGACAAGGAGAAATAGGATAAAGAAAAAGCAGAGAAGCAGAAGCTGGACAAGGAAAAGGCTAACAAAGAGAAAGCGGAAAAAGAAGAAGAGAAAAAGAAAGAGGAATAAAAGAGGAAACAAGAGGAAGAGAAGAGGAAACACGAGGAAGAGAAGAGGAAACACGAGGAAGAGAAGAGGAAAGAAGAGGAGAAAAGGAAATAAGAGGAGAAGAGGAAAGAAGAGGAGAAGAGGAAAGCAGAGGAGGAAAAGAACCAAGAAGAGGAGAAGCGGAAAGAAGAAGAAAGAAAGAAGGACAAAGAGAAGAAAAAGCATGAAGCGGAGCAAAGGGAGAAAGAAGAGGAAAAGAAAAGAGCGGAAGAGAAGAAGGAAGTAGAAAAGAACAAGCAATCAGAGACTCCAAAGGCAAACGGTGGTCAAGCCAAACTGGCTAATATCACTAGTCCTCTTGACCTCCAATCTGCAGATGAATTGGAGCTACTGCAAGGCATAAAGCTAGCACAAGAAAGACTGGACATATTGCGGAGGAAAAAGGAGCAGGATGTCATTCACACTGCATTTGACACCCTTACCAGTTTGATTCCAGGTACCAACCTCCCTGGTATCGATTCCTCTTTGGCCAAACTAAAACTTCTATGTACAGTTGTAGAGGACCAGGTACAATGCCTGGAAGAAGTTGCTGAAGCCAATGCACAGAAGAAGCATCAAAAGGCACTAAACATTGCCTTAGTAAAGAAACTGAATGAGCTCCGGTCTCAACTTCAGATAGAGCAAAAGGATATAAGAGATGATATGGATGAGGGAAATCTACTCCTGAGCAAAATAAGCCAACCCCATCTATTTTGTGATGATGTTCTTACACAAAAGGATAAACTGCAATCCGATTTGCAGACATACATAAGCAACTTTAAGACCCTGTATGATTCTTTTACTACATATGGGCAAACTGTTCACCGGTATCAACTTCAGTCTGCCAGGATAGAATTGGAGATTAGCAATTGGATAAGAGATTTGCAAGAACTTCAACTGGTTTTATTACCCAGATTGCAAATTCTTCAAAAGTGCTTTCTCAATCTGGAAGCATTGAAGGTAACTCAAGAGATGAGTACAATTGATGCCATGGAAGAACAGGTATCATAGATGCAGATGGAAAGTGAGGTTTCTACCTCATACTTGAGTCATGGTCTTTATCCATGAAGACTTTTATGTAGGATTTTAAATTGGGTTTTGATAAGTTTCACTCATTATTGTCATAAACACTTATTTATTTTAATGATAATGAGAAACATGGGTTATTCTACAGTACTTTGTCATTGTTGGCAAAGGGGGAGTAATATTTAAAATTTTGGTGAATGTTATGTATACTTTCATGTTATTTCTTTAAGGGAGTAGAATACATTGTATTTTTTGCAAAAAGGGATAGTGTATATGCTTAGGGGGAGTAATTTTGATTATGGCATATTTTTGTTGTAAAACACTTAGATGTCAAAATTTTCCTAAGTGTTGCCATCAATGCCAAAGGGGGAGATTGTTGGAATTTTGATGATGTTGTAATTGTCATTGATGGACACACACTTGTTTTATGATCACTTCCTCATGTATGAGTTATTCTCAATCGATAATTGTTCCAACCGGTATTATGTATTTTAGTCTTTAGACTATCAATGTTTTGTAGAAGGTGTTTACCGATCACTAACTGACTCAAGACCCAAAGTGGTATGAAGACCTCAAGCGGTTCGAGGATCTCAAGCAGAACGAAGGAATCAAGTGGCAGTTAACATTTTTTCCTAGTTTTCATTGTGACAACCGGTAATTGGTAAAATGTATGAACTGGTAATCGGTAATGAATCGATATTATTTTTGTGATGAGTTATCATCCACCGACACTTTGGTGGTGATTTTGTGCTGTGTTACCAAATGTGTCTAGATACACTGAACCTAGGAACTTGCAATGTAATCCTATTGGACTGACATGAAATCAGATTCCTTTATAAGGACATCATGTCTAGGGTTTTAGAAGTTGATAGGGTTTTAGTAGTTGATGAGGTTTTTGTATGTGCGATCATAGAAGAGAAGATTAGGTCTGTGTGAAGAAATAGAGTGTGGAGATATTGAATACTGAAGTAATGCTAAATGTGCATTAACAATGAGCTATCATGGATCTAACCAAGCATACTGTGCTAGTATCTAGATCACTCACTTGTTGATTACTCACATCTTTGACAAGTCTGAAACCCTTAACCGGGTAGGCTTGGCAAAGCCTTTGTAAATCCTCTAACAAGGTGGTTCACAACTGTGAATCTGAAATCCTCTCACAAGGTAGTCTTTAACATGACTTATCTCCTCACAGAGATCTAGATTCCTAACAGGATCTGTTCTGGTGAAGAACATTGAATGACCTTAACCGGTCTGGTTTCTATTTTGTAGATAGTTACTTGTGAGTTTTTGCTCACCGTGGTTTTTTCCCATTTGGGGTTCCATGTCAAAACCTCTTGTGTTATGGTGATTATTCTCTTATGGGTGAATGCTTTATTTTCTATTTTGTTTGCATTTGTCTTAACCGGTTTGTGAGTAAATCTATTCTACCGGTTAACTGCTAAACTGTTTAAGAGTTTAAGTTCAATATTTTTTGGTATACTAATTCACCCCCCTCTTAGTAATCATCAGGTTTAAACCTTGCAGAATGCCTCAGAGTCAAGCAACTAAGAGTGTTGGGAGATTTAGAGTTGGTGGTCCATCAAGTCAAAGGAATTTCAATTGCTAAGCATGTCTGCATGTGATTGTACCATCACAAGATCTGGGACCTGATTGAGAACTTTAAAGCCTTCAATATTCAAAGAATTCCCCACAAAGAAAATGAAGTGGCAGATCACATGGAAACCATAGGATCCCATTTTGATCTTGCAACCCAATTATTGGAAAATTAGCATTCAGTCCGAGTAGTTGTGAGACTCGTCGTGCCCAATAATGACATCCATTGGCAAGTTTTTGAAAATGATGAACTTAAAGCTACGTTCATTCAACAATCCAGGGAGTTTGTGGACCAATTGCAGCCTAAAGTGTCCAAGGCATACAATGATTAGGTAATTTAGGTAAAAACAAACAAACTCCCTAAGGGTTTGATTACTCTCGAGAACCTCTTTGATTATGAAAATTCTAGAAATAACAAGAGAAAATTCACCACAGACAAAGGGGATTATATCAGACTCCAGGTTAGAGACGACTGGAAACTCAAAGCGGGAAAAAATGTTTCCTAACGTGACAAGGAAATTCTCACCCACTTCTATGATGAATACATAGGGGTAATCGCGTGGTCATATGATGAGCTTCAAGGATATAATCCAAAATTTATCTAGCATACAATCAAACTGGAGGAAGGAGCAAATCTTGTCCGATAGAAGCAACATCTAGTTAACCCTAAAATTGAGTCCCTCATGTCATAGGAGCTATAGAAGCTGATTGACTCTAGGATTATATATCCCATTAAGCACAACACCTAGGTTTCCAACTTGGTGCCGATCCATAAGAAGAACAAAGATATCTGCCTTTGTGTATATTTCTGGGATTTGAACACAGCCTCCCTGAAGGATCACTATCCTTTCCCTCTGATGAAGCAGATCCTACATATGGTGGTCGGGTCTAAAATGTTCTCTATGCTTGACATATTTTCGAGATATAATTAGGTCCTCGTCAATCTAGAAGACCAACATAAAACCATGTTCACCACCAAGTGGGGAACATTTGCTTACTAAAAGATGCATTTGGGTTATCTAATGCCAGTGCTACTTTTTAAAGGGCCATGGAAATAACTTTCCATGACCTAATCAACAAAATTATCCTAATTTATTTTGATGATCTAACTATGTTTTCAAAACACAAAGAAGACCACTTTGACCACTTGGAACTGGTTTTCTAGAGATGCTTAGAATTTGGTGTCTCCTTGAATCCAAAGAAGTGCATCTTTGGGGTACCATAAGGAAATCTACTGGGACATGTGGTGTCCAAAGAAGTGTTGGCCATATGGAGGAATTCATTGTGTGTTGCATTGATGTTTTGCCATTGATGTCAACACTAGTTGTTTTAGCTGCTTTACCGATATCCTTTTGGTCCCGGTAAGTTGTTTGGTTTCTGGTTGGATTGGATCATCATGATTCTGTATGATCCGATATGCTCCGATATGTTTGGGTTATGAAATTGGCTTATTCATGCTACTCAAATTCATGTTCAATTAGTTTGTTTTGATCTGGTGATCAGATGCTATCCTGTATTTTGGCAAGCTTGGTTTGTTGCTCCGGTGAGGGTTTCACTAGCAAAGCTTTGTTGAAGATCTTTGATGATATGCATAAGTGGTGTTGGTGCGGCTTTTGGTAGAGATTCAGGATGCTGATGGTGATCATGTTCGAGACTTAGTTGATTGGGCTCATTTCTTTAGTGTGTATGGACCTAAATTGGGTCCCGATATTATCTAGGTTATCGACCGACTTAATGTAAAGTGTGGATTGGACTTCTCAATGTGTTTCCAAGATGTCTTATGGGTTGGATATTATTTGTTTGGTCTCAGGCTGACATGTTTTGTAATTATGTAATTGTTTTATTGTCTGGTGGCTGACCTTATTGTTTGTGGTTGAGGGTTTCTATATATATGATGTAAGATCTCATTATAGATCATATAAGAATGGGATATGTGAGGACGTATATGTGCGAATAATGTAATAATCATTTAAGTAGAAGATTTGGTCAATCATTGGTGATTGATTTGGGTTTATGTAAGAGGATTTAGTCCTTGGGTATTGAGCTTAACCAAAATTGTATTTAGGCATAGGAGATGCTATCTTTGTAGTTCATTCATTCCTCCGGATTGTAGTTTGGATTTTTATGTAGTCAGTGTGACTCCTTTTGTGATGAGCAGTGTGCTCTAGGCTATTGGCTTTTCTGCAAGTGCAGGCCCCTCAATTGTAATCACATACTTATTGCAAAAGTATTATCTGACTGTGGGTAAGCTTCCCACCATGGTTTTTCCCTTTACTAGGTTTTCCACATACAAATCTTGGTGTCATGTGGATGGTATTTATTCTTTGATTGTTGTTTATTCTTAATTGGTTTATCTGCTATTTCGGTAATTGGTTTATGCATTCTTGTATTAAATTTTTAATTGCTTAAGGTTCTGATAATCTGAGACAACTGATTCACCCCCCTCTCAGTTGTCTTCCAGTTATTTGAACTGTCTAACAAGGAGTATCAATCGGCCCAGATCACGTGAACACCATCAAGGAGCTTTCCCTGCCAATGAACAAAAAGCGTGTCCAATCCTTTTTAAGAAAAATTAACTTTGTTAGCAAATTCATTTCAGATTTCACTGGTTTGGTAAGGCCCATCATGCTCATTGTAAAAAAAGATATGCATTTTAAGTGGACTCCTGAAGCCAAAGAAGCATTTGAAAAAATCAAGGAAGCTATTTCATCCGCCCCAATTCTGGCTAACCCAGACATGTCTCAGGATTTTATAATGTACGTCTTTGCCAATGATTTGAGCATCGCTGTTGTACTAACTCAGAAAGATGCGAAGTCCAAAAATGAACACCCGATCACCTTCCACCCCAAAAAACTCAAAGCATATGAGATCACATACAATTTTGTGGAAAAGCAAGCATTCACCATTGTAAAAGGTCTAAAGAAATTCAGGCATTTCATCGCTTGCAAAAAAATGACGGTCTATGTAGCTCACCTTGCAGTCCACGAATATATCATGGAAGGGGAGATCATAGAGAAAAGAGAAAATTGGATCACTAAGATCCTCGAGTATGACATAGATGTCAGACCTACCAAAGTGACTTGAGGCAAAGGTCTTTGTAAGTATTTAGCTCAAGAGCCAGAAGAGCTGGAAAAAGCTCAAGACAAAACAATGCTAATGCATACAGGAGCAGAGGAAGAGGGTTGGATGCCCGATTGCTAGCATTTCATGAAAACTAGAGTTTTTCCCCCAAATCTCCCTGTGGAGAAGAAAATATTTTACAGGCTCCAAAATAGTGGCTATCGGTTGTTGGATGGTGTTCTGTTCAATTTTTTTTTTGATGGAATCTTACTCCATTGTGTTGATAGGCAGCATGTTGAGAAAATTTTACGTGAATTTCATAGTGGCCCCTTGGGAGGCCACTTCTCAGCTCAAACCATTGTCATGAAGATCATCTGTGCATGCTATTATTGGCCCTTGCTATTCAAATATGCACATGCTCTGATTAGAGGGATGCAAAGAATGCCAATTCTATGATGGAAAGCACAAAATGTAGCAATGCCACTCAGGCCTATAGTAGTTGACGAACCTTTTTCTCAATGGGGTTTGGATTTCATAGGAATGATTAATCCAGTCTCCTCCACTGGTCATAAATGGATCCTTACGACTACATATTACTTCACCCACTGGACAGAGGCAGTGCCCTTTAAAAATTCCACTGGAATAGAAATTGTTAGTTTCCTCAAAGGGCTAGCTACGCATTTTGGTTCTCCTAAGAATAGTATATCCGACAATGCTAGAGCATTCACTGGGTCCAAAGTTACCCAGTTCACTCTCGATCACAACATCTATGTAAAGACCTCTTCGAATTATTACCCGCAAGGGAATGGTTTGGCTTAGTCTACGAACAAAAATATGATTCAAATTATCAAGAGGATTGGAGAAGGACATAAAAGAGAATGCCAATGTCATCTAAAAAGTGCACTTTGGCTAGACAGGGTCACACCTAAGTAGGTGTTGAAAAACTCCCCTTACAAGCTTGTATACGAGAAGGAGGCACATTTCCCAATCTCATCAGAGATTCTAGGGCTACAACTCCTGAAGTCTTTTGAATTAGAAGGGAATGAGCCCATGGAAGTAAGGTTAGCAGAGCTCATGGAGCTTCAGGAAGAAAGGGAGGCAACCTTTGAGTCACTCCAAAATAGCCAACAAACCGTCAAAAGATGGTTTGATAGAAAGAGTTCAAATCCTGGTTTTAAACTAGGAGATCTCATCCTAAAATACAATGAGTGCAATGCTTAGCTGGGACATCATGCCAAATTCGATAATCTATGGGAAGGACCATTCCACATTTTTGAATGCAAAGGTTTTAACACGTTTGTGTTAGAAGACTCGCAAGGTGAGCTGTTAGGGATCCCAATTTGCCCCAATAGTGTACTTTCTATTCTTCGAAGGTCTTTTTGTCTTTGTTCTTTTCCCTTTTTAAGTTATGTTTGAACCAAACCAAAGAAAATCAAAGGAAAGAAAAGAAATAACAAGCATTCTTCAAAGAAACCATGATTAAATAAAAAAGAAAAGATGTCTTTGTATTATATAGAGGTTTCTTTACATATTTATAGTGTAAAAGAGGCTCTTAGGCCTTTGTATCTTCAGGATAGAATACATAAGAGAGAGAGAGAAAATAAGAGGTGTTGCAGACAAAGGGTTTCTCTAATCATCCTCTTCAGATTCAAGCTCGTGCTCATCATAGTTGGCATCATCATCATCATCATCATCATCTCCACTGTTGTCTTCATCCCCAAGGTCAAGATCCAGGTCTAAATCCGAATCCAAAAAGCGCATAACCACCTGAAGGATGGGAGGATTTTTAGGGGCAAGAGTCCTCAGGAAGATGTAGTCCCAAAAATCAAAGTACCAAGCCACTCCAGTCGCTTCAACCAACATATGTACTCTCAACAAGAATTCAGTTGTCCGCCGCACTCGACAGTGGTATGTCAATATAGACATGGATTTAAAACCATAAATTAAAGGCATCCGTGGAACCACCTCATCATCATCAATGAATCACCTCAAATATGAAGAAATAGGGATACCCCAAATAGGGTCTGCATGATGAACTACCTCCTCCATACCACCCAAATATTTATCATGAAAAATCTCTTTAGTGAGTTGCAAGACAAGGTGCTTAGGCACAACGATGTCAAGCAGGGAAGCTACAAATCTAGAGTTAATATGTGTGTTCACACAGTAATGGTCCTCGTATCTTAAGGAGTCTTGTCACAAAATCCACTTGATAGCAACTATGATGACAAGATTAGTATGGTCTGTCATCCTCTGCAGATGATAGTCTGAGATAGTTCCTAAAAAAATAACTTGACTACCTATGCTTACTAGCCTAATGGGGGTATCCATAACCCCTATTCTAAGAAGCTACTCAAGCTTGTCCTAAATGGCTAAGGATTAATTCTTTGTATGATCAAAAATGCCTTCTCTAAGTGGTATTTATAGAAAAGATTATGCCAAAAGCAGCCTCAATGACTTTGGCATTAGCACAAGTTGGTGTGTAATGAAGGTTATTTCCACATAGATCAACCTTTGTCATCCCTCCTACACAGTATTTTCGAAGAATGTGTGAATAACAAGCTACTGCCATGCGTTTGACTGAAATATTTCCTTTTGAAGAAAATATTAGGTAATCTCTCGCATTGGTATGTGCGACGGGCTTTTCTAAATGTGTCGTAAAGTAGGAAGTCCTTAATCCAAGAAAATCATACGGGATAGTGCAAAAGGCTTTTAAATGGTAGCTTGAAAAGGTATGATTGTCTTTCTCTCTAGTGAGATCATAGTAAGGCACACAATATGCTAATTAATCTCGCACATATGTGTGAGTTGGCCTTTCCATGAAGTTAACTCTCAACTAACTTATCGTGTAGCATGATTTTCAAGGACTCCATATTCATGAAAGTGGTTATTAAAGATAGAGCGCATGCAATAGCAAAGTAGAATGAAACAAGTTTTACAACCTCTAAGCACAGACCCTAAGAAAATGAAAAATGGCTTCATCTGCAAGAGTTTCTAGAACTGCTTTCAACAACCAATATGTGGATAGTTTTCAAGAAGTGTCTTTTGCTACTCACACCATGCCTCCTAAAACTGACCGTCCTTTCACAAAAACAAAAGGAAAGAGTTATATCAAGGATATAGACATGGTCGGGGATACATTCCAAGATATTTTTGACCTAGATCTTTGCATGCCTCCAAAAACCCTCCAAGAAGCTGCTTATCAGAGATGGAAGAAGGGTGGTTTAGGTAGGCCTGCTTTTCATCTTTGGCACTCTGGTGTTCCGTAGTACATGGTTCTTATGGTTACTCATTGCCCTAATTTCATTGACGTGTGCATTGGGAAGTTTACCCTAGAACCTCTGACAATTGAAGGGGAAAAGCTGAAGGTGGTGATAAGTGTTGAATCCATAAGAGATATGTTGTGCATTCTCCATATTGATGGGAATACAATGTTTTTAAAGAAAAAGAGTTCAGAGGATTATTGGTCAGATAGAGACATTGCTATTAGTTTCTACAATGACCTGATGAATAGGAGTCGGGAGAACATTGAGCATCCTTAGTTCGCTATAGGTTATGGTGCTTTCCATCAGGAAGATGTAAAAGATGCTGCATCCATGCTAGCATATATTTTTGGTATGGATAATGATCAAAACATTTACCCATTTCACATGGGTTTCCTTTTCAAATTCTGCAAGCAAAGAGAGGTTTTTTCATTTTGAATTTGCAGATGTTTTGGTGCATGAGATGGTAGAACAACTAACGAATTTCTCAAGTCACTGTGGGTTCAAGTATACCTCTTTTCTTGTCCATATGTTTCTACACCAGAACCCTAGATTCTTTAAAGAAACCATAGAGCTTGCCATGTATGAAAATAGAAATAAAAGAAATCCGGTAACAGTGTGGACTCACTTGTTGTGTACCACATACAACACTTATGCATTTTTGGATGCCTTCTTGGCTCTAAAAATGCAAGATTTGATTTAGAAAGATACAGAATCAATCACACGCTTTTTAGATTTACAAATCGCCTGGATGACATCTAATTTTATCCCGTGTGATTGGTATCTAGGGTCAGATTTTTCTTTTGTCAGGACTCATGGGTTCACTGAAGAACCCTTTCACCTCCCAAAATCTATCCCGGATCACACTTTGGCTTTAGAAATGTTAAGGCAGTTGGTTATTATTGAACAACGTGTAGGGTCAGGAAAGCATAGGGTAGGCATTTTTAAGGACAACTCAATAATTGGACTGATTGTTGTTGTCAAAAGATGCGAAGTTGAAGGTGTACTCACCTCAAAACTGGTTCAACTAGGTCTGGTGGTTATTGATGATAAATGGAGCTATGAACCAAATGAATTTTTAGCCAAAAGGAAGAACCCAATAGTGCATGTCTCATGCATCCCTATTTGGGATTCTTGGAGAAACCCACAAAAAAGATGAACTGGGGGTATATGTGAACCTGCACGCCATCCCAAAGGAAGAAAGACCACCCTGGTTGGCCTTCTACACTATGAAAGAGAAGTATGATCCTTCTAGGAAGTTACCACTCCATTTATCCAGAAAAATGGGGAAAGATAATTGGCTCAAAGATAAGAGATAGGCCTTTTGGAGATGTATACAAGAGATCAAAGAAGTCAAACTAGGATTGGGAAATATTTACAATGACAATGAATTTGAGCTAGAGTGGAGAGAGTATAACAATGATGAAGATGATAATTATAATCCTCCTCCTAGTGCCATCGATGAAGGAGATTTTGCAAAAGTGGCTGAGCAACCCAAAGAAAATGGAAAGTAAATCAAGATCATCTCCTCGGGCACCATGCCTGATACTACTTTCCACTCTATAAAGAAGCCTATCAGTAGGCCTAGGTCTCAGACCTCAAGGAAGCAGTCAAGTCCATCACAACAATAGGGTTCTCCTGAAGAAGTCTCGACCTCTCAAAAGAAACAAAAGAGAATTCCTTGAAATCCGAAGGCCTTGCAGATCCAGACTCCTGTATCGACATAAGCCTCGCTTGCACCAACAATCGCTCCAACACATGTACTATTTTCTTGATGCAAGAGCATCCCCAGTCTATAAGCAATATTGCATCAACCAAAAATATTTCCTTTGTTTTGTTTAAGTTCATCGTGTAACCTTCTGTGTTCCTGCCAATAGGTGTTGATAGTTGCTTGCTTCTCATTGTAGACCATATTTTAGCTTTCCAGGTTGGTTCATGTACTTAATTCCAGATTCTTAGTTTTTTTGGATTCTTTTTCGGCTAGTTATTGTGAGAGTTGAGAAATACAACAGTGCATCAGCCCAAATGATCTTTGCAATCTGAAATAAACTTGTTACAAGGATAAGCAAGGAAGCAACAGAGAAAAACCAAATACACAGAAAATGCTCAAAAATATGAGAGCTCAATATTCACAAAAATGTGTAATGGAATTCATGATACAAAAGAAAGAACTCAACCTTTAATAGGTCAAGAAACCCTAAAAGGGAAAATCCTAGGCTTGCACATAATAATTAATAAAATAATTAATTATTATGCCCCTAATATTAGCTTAAGTGTAAAAGAGATAAAGGGGAACTTAATTAATTAAACAAATATCGTTTAATTAATCAAATAAAGACCCATTACTCTAACACCCCCCCTTAAGATAGGCTTAGGGAGAAGGTAAAACCTATAACAGCTACTGAAAGCAGGAAAGATGGGTCCCGACAACAAGGCCTGATCAGGTACCCAAATACAACCAAATCTCTATGAAACGAAGAAATAGAGAAAACCACGTGGGAAAAAACTCTACTCCAAAAAGAGATAAAAAAACATGCTGAAAGAAATAAGAAGGAAGGAAGGCCTCATAAAGACCCCCCAAGGACAACTTCCTTCACCCCCGACCCTCGCTGTTCCACCCTACGGCCGCCATCGCTCGCCCAACCACCTCTACTTCGCTCGTGGCCACTTTTCCCTCCCCCGTGCGCTAGATTTCGCTGCCCGTGCCCACCGAAAACCACCGCCTGGATGCCTTTGCACTGCCTGACCACCACTCCACCATCGAAGCATAGTCCATGGGCCACCTCCACCCAGCCCTGCCGCCAGACAACCACCATTGCTCTTCTCTCTTTCCTTTGAAGGGGGGGTTGGTTTTTTCATCATATCTTCAACATACAAAGTCATTTTTCCAAAAACAAATAGGCGTCAGAAAGTTATTTCTGAGCCAGACCTTGTGGTGTTGGAATTTTTTTCCAATTTTTTTATTTGATTGTCCTTTTTTCTAGTCAAAGTGGGGTCTCTTTTCTGCACTTTCGGGGCCATACAATGAGCATCCGAACTCTGTTTTTCAAAAAAATTATATTGTTGGAAAGCTTGCTTTGATACCATGTGAGAGTTGAGAAATACAACACCACATGAGCCCAAATGATCTCTGCAAGCTGAAATAAACTTGTTACAAGGAGAAGCAAGGAAGCAACAAAGAAAAACCAAATACATAGAAAATGCTCAAAAATATGAGAGCTCAATATTCACAAAAATGTGTAATGGAATTCATGATACAAAAGAAAGAACTCAACCTTTAATAGGTAAAGAAACCCAAATAGGGAAAACCCTAGGCTTGCACATAATAATTAATAAAATAATTAATTATTATGCACCTAATGTTAGATTAAGTGTAAAAGAGATAAAGGGGAACTTAATTAATTAAACAAATATTGTTTAATTAGCCAAGTAAAGACTTGATTACTCTAACAGTTATCGCTCCCAGTTTGACTGTTTCTGGGTTTTGGGATAGTTCTTGAGCTTACCAGTTGGTTTTCCTTCATTTTTGGAGTGGTTTCTTGGCGTGTGGATCTATTTGGGGTCTTGTGCGATGTTCTTTGGCATGTGGCCGACCTGTTGATCCACACTTGGTTGTTATTTCTAGGGGAATTTCTTTCATTCTTAGGGCCGACCTATTTACACGTTTCATTTTCCTACATTGGTGAATGTAATCTTTTATGGCCGACCTGGATATGTTCCAGAGGGTATTTATATGATTTTATATGATCATTTATCGGTCGGGGGGGGGGGGAGAGGATAAAACAATTGATGATGATGTAATTTGGGATTCATGATTAGCGATTTGGATGACTCTGAGAGTCCCAGTAGGGTTGTAATATGGCATGTTAGTTGGCATGTAACCGATTGTTTACTAGATGTTTAGTTATGAATGTATGATGATAACCGATTGTTTACGAGATGTTCTATGATGATAATATGATTGGAATTTCCATTCTTTCTATGTTTTCCTATTGCTTCCATTGTGTTACTTTTGCTGCATGATCTAGTCAGTTCTCATTAAGGATCCACTAGTCATGGCTGCATCATTTATGCTCCTCTTCTTTCTTCTCAATCTCTAGTTTCTGTGTCGGCATTGCCCTCTATCAACCCTATTTCTATTCTAGGTAATCCTATAACAGTCGCGTCTTCTGCGCTATCTATGCAGAACCAATCAATTGCGACCTCCGCAAGCACTCCCTCATCTAGCGTTATCACTTTTGACAACTTAGCAAGCATGGCCCACTCTTTTCAGACCCCCAACCAGCCAACCAATGTGTCTTTTATTTCACATGTCCTTGGGTTTGCAAGTTTTTTGTCTTCCACTTTGTCCAGTATTGGGTCGTTGTTCTCCTCGCCTGTTGGTGTTTTCCTTGGGATTCCCTCTTTTTCCCCATCTACTCTCTCCTTGACAGCTCCAACCCAATTGCAAGCTAGTCTGGCTCCCATTCCTTTCACCCCACCTCTAGGAGCTCCTTTTGTAGGAAAAATGATCTATGTTCCTTCAAAATTCCATCAATATGTAGATCAAGGCAAGCTCACTCGTGCTCAGAGGTCACATAAAAGAAAGGCTAAAGATTCTCAGAAGCCCACTGAGCCTTGCATTTAAACTATCTTTAGGGAGGATCATTAGAATTTAGTGTTTGTGGCCATTATGCCAAACATTATTAAGCCAACAAATAAAATGCATCTTGAAGACTATTCCATGCATGCCATTGGTATTGATTTGAGGAGAGCTCGACCAGAGGACAAAGTGGAAATCATGGAGGAATCAAACAAGGTGGTCTCTTCAGACTATCTTAAATGTTCTAGCCACCTGGAGAAACTCATGATTCAGCTGGAAAGAGTAAAAGCTACAAATGAGAAGTTGATAAAGGAGGGGAAGGCTAGAGAATCAGAGATAACTCACTTACAATATGCTATACTTCAAGAAAAGACTGAGAGAGACAAGCTTCAAGATGCATTAAAGATATCCGAGGGCCAATTGTGAGTAGAGAAGAATGCTAAGCAAACAACCTTCCAAGAACTACTTGATAAAATGCATGAATTATCGTGTATCTAATCTGCCTCTTCTGATATGGCCCAAATTCAAGCTCAGTTGTAGGAAGCCTTTACTGTAAAAGAGAAGGAACATCAGGAATTGGTCGGCACTCAAAGCCTTTTGGTAGAAGAAAGAGCAGTGAAAGATAAAGTTTTGCAAGATTTCCAGATCTTGCAAACTCAGTCCATCCAAGAGATTTGTGAATCTCAAGCGGCCATTGGAAATTGACAGGAGGAAGGCAAGCAATTTCAAGATGAGGTTCAGGATAAGCAGACTAGGAAAATAGCATTGCAACACCAAGTAGCAAAGAAAGCACAAGACTTGAAGGAAATGCACGAGCGGCTAGAATCCAAAGAAGTCGAAGTGGAACTCCTCTCAAAGCCATCGATCCCTCATCCTGCTCCCCTTGTGGATTTCACTTATCTAATGCGGGAGCTTTATAATGCATATTAGGAAAATATAAAGTAGTTCGCTCTTCTCCTGGAGCCAACTCTATGTTTCTTAATAGTTTTTCAAAATTTACACGCTAAGGTTGATCTTTTCGTTGAGCACACCATGCAATTTTTGGCCCCTAAAATCCCTGAAGTTTAGAGATTAGTCCATTGGTTTTATGCCATTTCTCCCCAGGGGTTAACTACAGTGGGAGTCATAGATTTTGAGAGAATAATTCAAAAGAGTAACCACTTCATCAATTGTGTTAATATGGCCAAACATGATGCTTCAAGTCTGTCGACTTTAAAAGACTCCATCAACCTTGTCACAAAGCAACTTGAAGACTTTGTCAAGCTCGGTTTACCTTCCCCTTTTCTTCCAGATGGTACAATCATGGGAGCCAAGCAACTATTAGGTTTGATAGTGCAGAAGCAACAATATCAATCATCCCTCCAAGTAGTGAGTGATCCCCCTAAACCAGATGAGTTCTTGGCCTTGTTTATTTCTTTAGCTAAACTCCTTACTATACTTGAATCAACCTATAATGAACCAAAAATAGTTCCTTTCAAGGATGTCAGCGAGATGGATCAAAATTTTCAAGCTCTCAAGGCTCAACCTATCCCTTCCAAGGAAGATTGGTCTCCCCTACATCAACTTTTTGACAGGATTTTCAAGCCAAAAGCATAAGTCTGGTCGGTGAACTAGGAATTTTTGGGTATCGACATCCCACAGGGACGATTTTCCCAGAATTTGTCAAGAAATGTAGACTCTAAGTGTCCCTTGCCCCTTTCGGGGAGTTAGCTTCTTTTTATGTCCATGAGCCTTAGTTCTTTTCTATCTCGAATTGTTTGCCTCCTCATTTCCATGTGGCAACATGACTCATAATCTTCGAGTTTCTCCTTTCCCTTTGCTAGGAAGCCGAGCGATGTTGACATGTGGTAGTTTTCTTTTTCGCTGTCTTGGTGGGCCTGCATCTTTGAGCCTATGTGTTTGCATTTTTTTCACTCACAACACGTGGCAGTTCCCTGTGAGTCTTTCTATGCATTTTTATTATGTCTCTAGGATGCTCCCTCCTACTGCCACATTGGAATTGATGCAACCACCAAGTGTTGTTGTTTACCGACCTAAGAAGATGGGTTTTTGGTCGCTAGTGGCTTGCGGTTTTGATAGTGGTTGTAGATTCCTTTTTGTGATCTATCGTTAGAAGATTTGATAGTAGTTGCGTGAAAAGATGAATCTTTTCTGATTTAGCTTTTGGGAGGCCGTTCCATAGTTGCTAACGACATTGCCAATGATGCTTATTATTTCAAGCACTCTCTCTATTTTCTCCGTCGGGTTGTTGGCTTAGGATTATTTCAGAAATGCTTTTTGCTTTTGTAAGGGTTCATAAATTAGAAATAAGAACATAGACAATTGCTAGTAGAATTACGCCTTTAATTTGGAATTGTGCTTTTGAGACTTTAATCAAATTGTGCCTTCGACCTTTATGATCATTGTATTTTAGTGTGGGAGGACTCGTTTCCGTGCAATTTTGTAATTTTGTATGACTTCAAAAATATATGCTATAAGACTCTACATATTAAACTATGTTTCAAAAAACTTGTTATCTAGTGGATGAATGCTATCTATTGCTTTATGTCAAATGAGTTGTTGTTTATATTTCATTTTTCAAGTTTTTGGGCATGTAGATTGTTGAATGGGCCTCAGAGCTACATTTTTATGAAGTTATCTTTGTGCCTTAGTTCTAAAATTATGTTAGTGCATCGCTATAGAGTAGTTTTTCTTTTAGTTTCCTTTCTATCCCCTTTCCCCCCCTACATATGAAGAGCCGACTTCTAAAATCTGGGAGGTCACTTAGCATGCACAGGTTCCCCATCACTGAGTTTCCCGTAAGGCTGTTATCATAGAAGTATTTTTATCGCTCAACAATAGATATTAAGTAAAACATACATTAATATATATTATATTTATATTATTATTAAAAAATTAAAATATAATATATCTATATTAAAAATTATAATT
Source organism: Cryptomeria japonica (assembly GCF_030272615.1). Taxonomy (NCBI): domain Eukaryota; kingdom Viridiplantae; phylum Streptophyta; class Pinopsida; order Cupressales; family Cupressaceae; genus Cryptomeria; species Cryptomeria japonica. The sequence goes on from NC_081408.1 coordinate 300,387,485, forward strand.
ATGTCGAGTTAATTATTATAGTCATTATATAAATAAATAAATAAATATATATATATATATAGCGAACGACAAAACTACAAGGGAACTCTATGTATGAGTAAGACCAGAGTGGAATCAAGCCCAATGCCTTTCTTTTGCTATGCTAATCAACTTAAAGTATTCCCTCCTCAAAGTAACTCAGTATTAGAGTGACAACCTGCGTAGTGTGACTTAATTAAATAAATATTTGCTATTTATTTGATTAAAAATCCACTAGCCATTAGTTAATTAAATTAATATTTAATTAATTCATCTCCAAACATTCTCCTATTAATTAAATAAATTATTCAATTTATTTTAATTAATTCATTAAACCAAATTCACAATCAATTAAATGAATAAAATCTATTTATTTAATTAAATCCCCATTTTCCTCTTTTAAATAAATTAAATAAAACATTTATTTAAATCATTATCCCCCCCCCACTTGCATTTTCCTACAAATGCAACTTGCACATATTTATTGAAATAAATGAATTTTTATTTTAATAAAATCCTATTTTCCCTCACCCACGAAATCCAATTGCATTCATAAATCCCCTTCTAGATTCTTCTAAACCCCTTCCTAATTAACCTAATCCATCCCCTAATTATTGTCACATTCCTAAGTAAAATGAAGTCACTTCTCAAAGACTTCAAAAGTCTTTGAAAAGCATTTAATGCTTTGTGTGTTCAACAAATTAACCTCCAAAGTCTTCCAAAACCACTAATGGCTCTTACATGACCATTTATGGCTCTTACATAACCATTTATGGTTATTTCAAACTTGTCTCCCCAAACATTTATTGCTTTGACCATGTTTATCCCTCTTGCCCTTTGCACAAGAGTTTATCCATTGGATAAAAGCTTTATTCTTTGAATAAAGAGTTTATTCATTCAACTAACCTTGACCTTAACTCCCAAGGTCATGTCAAACATTTAATGCTTATTCCCTCTCCTCTCAACCTATCTCACATTGACACTTGTCATCCTGGGATTGGGTTGAAAGCCCTCACATGGATTTGAAATCATTCAATCCTGACCCTTGTTGAGATTGCTCAATCTCAACCATCCATTGCTCCATTTTTCCTATAAATAGAGCCCATTTCTTCATAATCCAGATCCTGAAAACTTGTATGCATTTAACCTATAGGCATTTTAGAGAGCATTTAACATAGCAAACTAATATCTTGTTATTTTGGTTAAAATCAATCATTTTAATAGCATCTAGTATTTTAGCTTTTCATTTTTACATTTAGAGCAAAATACTCAAATCTCAATCCTCCATAAGCATCCATAGTGCAAAAAGCTGTTGAGAGCTACACTATTTTGGAACTTGGAGAGGAGAGGAACAAGGGAGAAGGAGCTAAGAGCATGCTAAGAGGCATTTGGAGATGCCTTATTATCTTTATTTCATTTGTTAGATATATTAGCATGATCTTAGTATCTCTTTTGATATGCCTATTTAGATTAGCTTTTGGTTCACTAACACTAACGATTTCTTATGTCTTGTGTTGTTTGTCACTTGCTAACCTTGTCCATTTCGCAGTGCATCATTTGGTGAACCCGACGTGAATCCAAACACCCAAGAGATCATTTTTTTTAACCAATAACATGTTTGAATGTTGAAATTGTCAAACAGGTTGCGCTTTAGCGCTATTGATTGCGTTCTAGCGCTATTGATACTTGTTGTTCTAGCGCTATTGTTCTTACAATAGCGCTATTGTATCAAGATTAGCGTTTTTGACACTATTTTGGTGCTTTTGACCTTGTTTTGGCGCTATTGACCCTGTTTTAGTGCTTTTGCCTTCTTTGTCTTTCTTTTTCTTTTAGCGCATTTATATTAAATAGCGCTTCTGTTCAAACACAGACTAGCGCTATTGTAACAGAACGTTGTAAAAAAGACATTGTAACCAAAAAAGTGAAAATTTTTAGGCTTGTGGAAGCCCTCCTTAGATATGGATTTTACTAACCAGTTGTTGTTTGTGTAGGTTTAAAAAACTCACCCTTTAAAATTAAAAAAAAAAAAAAAACAAAACTTTATTTTGGTGTTTTAAAACTTGAACAAAACAAACTTTCCTTGCTTTCTAGTTAGGGTCACTTGTTTCTTTGGTGCATTAAAACTGAACAAAACAACATTTATTTTCTTGCAAGCTAGGAAACACACTTCATTTTGGTGCTTAAAATCAACACTTCCATTTTTCTTGCATCAAAAGAATTTACAATCCACACTTCTATTTTTGGTGCACATAAAATTACACAATCAACTTGTTTAAAACTTTTTTTGCAAAAGCGATTTTTTTTCATGCATACGTGCTTCAAGTTCAGTTGACCAGGATTTCCAATTTCTAGATTACAAACACATTTTGCCATTGAAGGATAAAAAGAACACCATGAATCTTGGAGCAACATCTCCAGATAGTTAGATCACATTGCAATGGCAGATTAAAAAGAACAAGTGTTTTTTGTGGTTGGCACACTTGTGCAAAAAGTCGGTTGAGTGGTCCCACTTCTAACACACACTATCCTCTCCCTTGGCTTTCGTGGTCCTAGGTGCAAGAGAAAAGTGTTAGTAACACTCAAAATTTTTATCTTTTTAAGAGAGGCCTGCCAAGAGACACATCACTCTTGGGAACGACCTCGCGCAGTAATCCTTCGAGCTGCTATAGAAATTAGGTGAGAGCGAAAGCTGTAGCCTTGGGTATAGTTGTTCCTACAGTGTAATTGGCCGAAAGGACATATGGGACCCACCACTAGTTACAAGGCTCTTAAGTGAGTCACTGCAGAATGAACTTATGTCCAAAAACATCGAACACGACTAAACACCTTTAAGTAGTAGCCCACCCATTCTATTGATTGAGGATATTTGTGGTATAATTTAGTGCAAGAGCATAGATGGTTTTGCTCCTAAGATATTCACCATACATATTTCCTTGAGTAGAAACATAGCTTTTTGAAAAGTCACTTGTGGCTTGATCAAAGTGGTGACTCCCCCATCATAGGGATCATCTATTTGTTATGCTCATGCAAGACTTAGTATATCACATCCTTACCTGCCACGGCGGGATTCATAAGGTATGTAGTACCAAAGTCGAAGAAATATCAAGATGTGGGCTAAATTTATCACAACTGGCCATTTGACCTTAGGAATAAAAAGTGTTTGAAATGTGTTCGTTTTAGTCAATACCAAGTGCAAATTGAACTGACTTCAGGCTTTGGAAATACACCTTAAAATACATCTAAAGGAAGGGTCATATAAAAAGTCCAAGGATTGGGTTGATCTAGACCCATACTCATTTGTGCCTTTGAGGCTACATTCTTGTGTTTGTGTACTTGCTTTGTTTTCTTGTCAAAGAAACATCAAAAGAAAATCACTTCCAAAAAAAAAGTATTCATCCAACCAAACACCTTTCGAAACAACCAAAAATATCAAAAACAAAGTGCAAACAACAAAGAATCAAACTTTATGACCATTCTTCACATCTTGCGAAAGAAGAAGCGTCATCAGAATATCAACTTGAAAAGAAGACCATTGAGCTCAAAGGCTTTGATCAAAAGGAGGAAATCCTTCTATCAAAATAGACAAATCTTTGTCTCCCATAGAGTTTTTCTGCATCACATGCATCTCTACCTTCAAGGCAAAACAAACGAATTTGATTCAGAATCATTGAACCGCAGAGCTTTTATGCAATATAGAGCTCTGAACTATCACAAAAACCAAGGAGGTAAGATTAATCCCAACTTTTTCCCAAACGTCTGTATCACATACAACGTAGCTCGAGAAATACCACCAACACCCAAAAGGGAAGAGGTAGAGTTTGTCCCATTTGTGACACAAATTTTTTATTGAAGTTAAAAACATTTTCATCCATCATCTTACTCATACATCATCACTTCATCATCAATCCGTTCCAACTCTCAAAACATTAAGAGGTTCTTGTCCCAAGTTCTATTTTTTAGATATTGCTTGAATCAAACGCATCACATCACTTTTTAGATTGTTTCTACATCTAGGATAAGCTCATCCTAAGAGACACATCTATGCAGGTTAAAACTAGTTCATGAGTGAATCCTCTCATTACTAGGTAGTTAAATCTGTAACACATCTCAGATTTCTCTACACCTTATCACATCCAACCTTATCAAAAACAAACAAGCAATTCAAAGAAGGAATTTTGGTTACATCTACCTTAAAAAGTGTTGGAGATCTACATGCAGCACAATTCACCAACCATCAATCTCTCATTTCATCAAAAAACTCATCATCATTTTCACTCAACTTCAACAAAAACTTGTAAACAAAATGGCCCAAACCCGATCACAGTCAAGGCAACGAGAAATAGAAACAAAAGAAGAAGAAGAGGAAAATCTCAATGAATTTCAAGAAGCACTTGGAGGAAACACAAATGACGAAAACCCAAGTACTCCCACTCCCGCAACAATAGAGAGGGCCCAACATAACCCTCTCTTTAATAGACTTTTTGACGAAATACTCAGGAGCAATGCGGATACTCACTTTTTAAAGCTCGCTCAAGAAGGAGCAAAACTTCCCTTTGACTTTGATCTTGCCCAATTAAGACAAGCATCAGAATGACAAAGTCGCCATGAAGAGGAAAGAGGTAGAGATCCCATCAGATATAACATTCCTCGAGGTAACCCACCACCTCCTCCTCCAAATTAAATGGAGATGTTGTGGCAACAAGTCGAGAATCTCACCCAACAACTTCATAGTGGTATCAAGACTAACCAATTCTCACTCAATGACATCTATCCCTATCCTTTTGATCAGAATCTTTATATGCCACCCTTTCCACGAGGATTCGAAACACCCAAATTCAAAAAATATAGAGGAAAGGGAGATCCCCACGACCATGTCAGAGGATTTCATTCCGCTTGTCTCGAAGTAGCATATGAAGACACATACCTAATGCACCTTTTTCTCCAAAGCTTGGGAGGAACAACCACATCATGGTTTTCCTGACTATCAGGTGGCATTAGAACATTTGAGGAACTCATCCAAAAATTCCTCGCTCATTACTCTCATAACATTGAACGCGACATCACCATGGCTGATCTGTGCAACACTAAACAAAAACCAGGTGAACTATTCTTAGTATTCCTGCAACGATGGAGTCAAATGTCTAACAAACATTCTCTTCAGTTACCTGAATGAGAACTAGTGGAAATATTCATTTCCAACTTAAACGAAGAAATGGAATTTCACCTGGATGTCAAAGACATGGACTCTTTTAATGATATGATCACCAAGGATTTGAAATGTGAACGGGCAGTCATCAAGAAAGGACTTATCAAAATCTATAATGAACCAAAGGATAGTCCTCACCCATGCTTCAATAGTGATAAACCAAGCTTCTGGAACAAAAACAAGAATATCGTCAACAATGGGGATGTGGATGCCAGGACTATAAAAAGTGCACAACCTGTGGTTCGGTTTGCAGGACAGAATCCTCCACCTTAGAATAACACAAATGTTCCTTCCAATCAAGGTCGCATCACATCTCACGATGAACCAAGACCTCATTAGCAAAAACAAAAATGAACATACACTCCCTTAGGGGAACCCATTGAAACAGTATTGCGACAACTCATTTCCCAAAATTTGGTCACTTTACCTAAAACATCAAACTATGAGCCTCAGGTCAAGCTCGCATGGTGGTGAGATACTGAACACTACGATTTCCACCAAGGGAGAGAACATAAGACAAGTAATTGTCACCGATTGAAAGATCTTATTCAGGATCTTATTGACCGAGGTGAAATTGAAATCAAAGGACATGACCCAAAAACAACAAATAATGATCATCTGATGTTCAAAAATCCACTTCCATCACAAGATCAAAGGGGTCCTTCCACTTCCAAGTGAGGCACTGATACCACTAATTATACAAAGGCTGCATATAATTATACTGTCAATCATCTATATAATGCCAGTGAACAAATTGCAACTATAACCTTCAAAAATCTCAACTCAAATTGCAATGTTGTTACATGTCGCGGCAAGGTTACCATAAAGGCAGCTCCACAAGGCACCACCTCCATCCCAAAGCAGTACAATCTTGTGGAACAATTAGACAAAACACTTGTGCTTATATCCATTTTAGAGCTATTGCGGCTATCGCCATCTCATAAAACTATCTTGGATCAAGCACTCCAAGAGGCGTCAGTCCCTGCAAACCTGAATACAGACCAATTTCAAGCCATGGTTGGAAGTCTAAAGTCATCACCTTGTCTCACTTTTTCTGAAAGTGACAACTCTTCCTTCCAGCAACCTCATAACACTTCACTATATATTGAAGGCTTTATCAACTAGCATAGGATCAAGCGAGTCTTGATCGATAATGGAGCAGGCCTGAATATTTGTACACTACAGTTGGTCACAGCATTGGGATATGCAATAGAATCAGTGGATCCTCATAAGAAGATCACAATCAAAGCCTATGACGATGCAGAGTGTTCATCCAAAGGAGTTGTGGTACTACCAATCCGAGTGGGCCCTATGGTAAAACATATCATCTGTCAGGTTCTGGACCTTCCTCTACCATACAATCTATTGTTAGGAAGACCTTGGATACATGCCATGCAAGCTGTTCCATCTACCTACCATCAATGTATCAAGTTCCCACATAACGGTGTAGAGATCACAATCTTGGGTGATGCAAATCCCTTTGCATATTGCCATAAAATCAGCCATCAACCAGAGATTACCGTTCCTAATAATAGAGAAGCCATTTCCTCCACATCATATATAAGTCTCGCCTCTGTTGCTAGTTTGAACACCAGTATACCAAAGCAAGAAAAGCTTAAAATGAAAATAGCAGAGGAAGGTCCTGGGGAATACAACTTGAGTCAACTCTTTTGTGTGGGACAAATGCCCACTTCTCCTAGAACACATGGTAAACCACATCAGTTACTCCAGCAACCACTAACCATGCCTGCATGTGCTTTGACACCTTTCATCCTTGGAAAGAGTCAAGAAGAAGAAACCCAAGATGAGGACTTAGCAGAATGGATCTATAAAGATCCCATCACCACTGATATACCACAAGTTAAGCTACCTACAGATCAGTATGGCAAAGGTCTCCTCATTATGTAAAGAATGGGGTATGATGGTCAGAGTGCTTTGGGATATTGCAAACAAGGACGACATGAACCTCTGTTGCTGGAATTAAAACCCAAAGGCAATATAGACCTAGGCTTTGGAAAAGAGATCTTTCCTAAACTCAAATTCAAAGGAAAACCGAGCAAACCATTACGTTAGCCTACTGCAAAAAGGACACCTTTCATTATCAAAGCAGCATCAAACACCATCCCAACTACCCCACTGAGGCTCAAAACCCCAACACCACCATCTACAATACCAATCATCCCACCAATCAAACTAGTAATCCCATCTGCAACAACCATCACATCAATAGTACCCTTAGCAGCATCAACTATATCAGAACCCGTAGCAGCATCTATGGCACCAACAGTTTCAGTAGAAGCCACTGATTCTACACTACTGATACTCCCCGTACCAGATTCTTTAATCCCCATCAACCTTCCTGTAGCACCGATCACTACAAAGGTACATCAACCAATCACACCTACAGTATTTAACTCAAAGGACATGCCAGTATGGTATAGTAGTCGGATGTTGGAAAGTGACTCAAAGACTGACTCACATGAGTGGGAATTTGAATCTGTATAGCTTAACACTTCAGATGAGGAAGATACATCACTACCTCCACCACGTAAAGACATCCCTATTTACAGAGAAGCACAGATAAAGACTACTTGGGTTCCTGAACTGGAAACATCTTCCACAGACCCTACATCTCATCCTATGACTAATTCTGATAGGGAGAGTACCATTAACGACCTTCACCTACACTTAACCTAATCGATAAAGTAATGCCCATTATTCACCCTGAACTCATCGAATGGAACCAACCAAATCCCCCATGTCTTGACTTCTTCCAAAATGATGAGGCCATCATTGACTTTTTGGAATTAAGGGATAACCTACCAAGCGGGGATCACAAAGTTGGATTCACCATTGAACTTAATAGTGCAGTGTACTTTGGGGCGGATGCCAAACCCTTCAGCTGCAAAAATATAATGATAAAACATGGATCTTCCAGTGAAAACCACACTGTGGCACTATTTGATCCAACAAAAGTAAAAAGAAAGAGCATATCCAAAGGTGAAAACCTCTCTGAGGTGCCTGAGGATGAAGGGTTTGACATTCTCCCTACTAGTGCACAATAGGAACGATCAACAATTCTCATCGAGGAAACCAAAGAATACAATGTGGGGACTCCTGAAAATCGTCATCTCATACATCTGGCATCTCTTCTCACTCCAAAAGAACAACCTAAATTTATAGAGTTCTTTCAACAACATCAGATCAACTTTGCATGGTCATATGCAGACATGCTTGGGCTTGATCCTGATTTAGTCATGCATCACCTCACCATCGCAGAAGGAGCCAAACCTGTCAAGCAGAAGCTTTGCAAGACGCATCCTCAGATTGCAGTGCTAGTCAAAACATAACTCAAGAAACTCCTAGATGTTGGTTTCATTAGACCAATTAATTATGCAGAATGGATCTCCAACATTGTGCCTGTTGGCAAACCAAAAGGGGGCATCCGCATTTGTACTGACTTCAGAGATCTGAATAAGGCATGCCCTAAGGATGACTTCCCCCTACCAAATATCGACATCATAGTGGATTTGACAGTAGGACATGCCATGCTTTCACTCATGGATGGCTTTTCAGGATACAATCAGATAAAGATCACACCAGAAGATCAACATAAGACAACCTTCACATGTCCATGGGGCACATATTGCTAGAATGTAATGCCTTTTGGTCTCAAGAATGCAGGAGCGACCTATCAACGAGCAATGACCGCCATCTTCCATGACATGATGCATACTATGATGGAAGATTATGTTGATGACTTACTAGCAAAATCACTCACCAAAGAAGGGCATCTCAACATATTAGATAAAATCTTTGATAGATTGGAACAATATCGCGTTCGACTCAACCCCAAGAAATGTGTCTTTGGAGTAACCTCTGGGAAGCTTCTAGGATACATTGTCTCAAGCAAAGGTATTGAGGTCGACCCAACAAAGGTAAAAGCAATCATGGACATGCCACCACCAAAGAATATCAGTCAGCTAAGGACATTACAAGGGCGGCTTCAATCCATCCAAAGATTCATTGCACAATTGGCTGATAAGTGTCACCCATTCACACACTTGCTACACAAAAACATCCGGTTTCAATGGGATGCCAGATGCCAGCAAGCATTTCAGATGCTCAAAGATTATCTCATGAATACACTATTGCTAATACCACCAGATCCAAGCAGACCTCTATTACTCTATATCTTAGCAACAAGTACAACATTGGGTGTACTACTGGCACAACATAATGCAGAAGGAAAAGAGTGTGCTATTTACTACATCTCTTGCACACTGGTGGGCTATGAACTCAATTACACACCTATTGAGCGAGCTTGCCTAGCAGTAATCTTAGCAGCCACTAAATTGAGGCATTATCTATTGACGCACATAGTATAACTCATTGCAAAGATTGATCCACTCAAGTATTTACTCAGCAAAGTAGCATTGACAGGCCGCTTGGCCAAATGGGTGATGATTCTGAGTGAATTTGACATCAAGTACGTGGACCGTAAAGCTATCAAAGGTCAAGTTATTGTGGATCAGTTGGTCGATGCACCTCTCATAGGTGATCATCCTCTCATTTCCAATTTTCCAGATGAAAAGATATGCATGATCACAACAACACAACCATGGAAACTATACTTTGATGGTTCATACACTAGGCATGGCTCGGGGGTAGGCATTCTATTTATCACACGTCAAGGTGATAGCATCCCAAAGTCTTACAGGCTCACATTTCCCTGCACTAATAACATAGCAGAGTATGAGGCCTTGATCACAAGACTCAGGCTAGCCGTCCAATGGAAATTACAAGAACTGCAAGTATATGGCGACTCCCAACTAGTCATTCGACAAGCAACAAATAAATATCAGACCGAGGATGATAAACTCATGCCATATAAGCAAATGGTGGACAATCTAAAGACATCATTTACTACTATCACTTTTGAGCAGATACCAAGAGATCAGAATTGAGCTGCTGACACTATGGCTACCATCGCATCTCTCCTAGATCTTCCACAGAATTCAACACACTATGAGTTCTTGGTAGCACAACTTTGGATTCCCGCTTATGATATCCCCGAATCTGAAATGATATGTCACCTTGTCAGTTCTGAATCCCCATGGTATGGAGAGTTCTACACCTATCTTCGCGATCACACCCTTCCTCCCAACCAATCGAATAACCAACGTAAAACCTTCATTCGCCAAACTGCTCGATATGCCATTATTGCTGAAACCCTATACCGACATAGTCTTGATGGTACTCTCCTTTGATGTTTGGAACACGATGAGATAAAAAAGGCTTTGGAAGAAGTACATGAAGGAATTTGTGGGACCCACTCAAGTGGTCCGTCACTAGCCAAGAAACTCCTGTGCAATGGATACTATTGGCCATCTATGGAAAAAGATTCCTACTACTTTGTTAGAAAATGCAAAAAATGTCAAGTTCATGGCAACCTGATACATGCACCAGCCCAGGAACTGCAACCAATCACAACACCATGGCCTTTTTGTCAATGGGGCCTTGACCTTGTGGGTAAGATTTATCCATCTTCATCCAATGGCCATAAATTCATTATTACCGCCACCGAATATTTCACAAAGTGGATCGAAGCTATTCCACTTAACCAAGTCACTGACAAGAAGATCACCTCATTCATCCTCAATTACATCATCTGCCAGTATGGTGTACCCATGTCCATCATCACAGATAATGGCCTTCCTTTCAAAAATCAGGATGTCCGTGAACTTTGTGAGAAATTTCACATCCAACACCACTTTTCCACTCCCTATTACCCACAAGGCAATGGTCAGGCTGAAGCATCCAATAAAAACATATTGAGGATCCTAAAGAAGAGAGTCAATGATACCGGCCATGATTGGCATGTTCAACTAAATCCAGCGCTATGGGCATATCGAACTAGCATTCGAACCCCTACAGGTGCAACTCCTTATTCATTAGTCTATGGTGCAGAAGCTACCTTGCCTATTGAGGTCGAGATACCATCACTACAGGTTTCCTTGCATAACCTCATTGATGATGAAGTATACAGAGTCTCACGTCTTTAGGACTTAGAGTTACTTGATGCTAAGCGACAAGCTGCATACAACCATCTCAAAGCCTATCAGCAGCGCATGAGCAGAAGCTACAATCACCGACTTATACTTCGTACATTTGAGGTAGGTGATCTTGTTCTTCAAGAGAATCCTTGCAACCAACCAAATAGAGAACATTAGGGCAAGTTTGAATCAAACTAGCTAGGCTCATATGTTGTCACTACTGTATTCAGGTTCGGGGCATATCAATTGGCTACATCAGAAGGAGAACCGCTCACAGATCCAATCAACAACATGCACCTCAAATGGTTTTATACCTAAGCTGTACAGAGCATCAGGTTCCCCTGTATACCAGAAAATACCAAAAACATTCAAAAAAATGTCCTGAAGAAATACAAAAACATCAAAATAGTAAAATAGTAAAAAAAAATCATGCATCCAAACGGTGAACAAACACTCCTGTGGCACCTTGGGTAAGTGCGATGGTGAAAACCTGGCAAAAAGGCACCACTCATAAAGACAATGGCTCCAATATCTTTTAGGCTCATTGTGATCACATTCAGTGCATACACACATCCATCCATCTAACCCATGGCTTGTTATTTGATCTGTAATCACCAAAAGTACTTCATGCGTCTTGAATCCCACTTTTTTTATATAGTCATGTCTAAACTTGGTGGCAATGCCCTTAAAATCTAGTTGATGGAAGTGGATTCTACATTACTTGTGCTTCATTGGGTAGAACAATCAAAATGTCTCACAAAATCCAAAAACATTAAAAAATGTCTCACAAAACCCAAAAACATTCAAAAATGTCTCACAAAACCCAAAAACATTCAAAAAATCATTGAAACTCACACAAAAACATGGCAACACCTTGTACATACTCATCCGAACAGATACAAAACAAACATTGACAAAATACTCAAATGATGACCACTTATCAATCAAACCACACAATCAACATCAACAAATCAAAACTGTCTTTAACAAGGATGCATCCTTCCTTACCAAAACAAAGACAAAAGTGACATTTTCTTTGACAAGAAAATTATGTTAAGCTATCAAATACTTGGTTGATTTGTGAGTAAAATCATTCATTTATCTGTATCGGGATCTTTTAGCATTATTTTTTGTGTCGTCTGCGCATTATTTCCAATGAAGTACTGGGGCATGTACTAATGGTGTCTACATGGGAAGTTCACCAAGCTACGTGATCTTATGCAAAATGCAGTCATAGATCATTACGGCTTGCTGACTACAGCATATACCTCGACCATATGAGCATGAACCATTACCAAGGATCCTTATTCTTTATTCTTTATGTATATACTATTTGTTTGTAGGAACATTGCTCTTCCTTTGGTTCCTTCCCCCCTCATGCAATTTGGATAAAGGTTTTATCTCTTATTACGGTATGCACTTGTCTCAGGATATGATCAGCCTAAGATCAAGGAGGACGATCCAAGTCATGCATGAACGAAGATAATCCTTATCTGTTCCACAAGCAATACTCTGGTCGACTTGACCCTTATATCAAGTCGTTGGTATTAACTTGCTATATAAAATCCATGTAAGGAATACTCAGGTCATCTTGAATCATTATGTCAAGATGCTTGTATTCTCTTCCAACATTTTAAAGCTCAATGATTAAAATAGAGCACTATGGATCGCCATTTCATCTCATCTATTTATATCTTGCATTCTGTTGCATATCACCCATCCATTCACTCATTCATATGTATGATTTATATGCCAAAAGTAAACAAGGTTTGTATGAACAGTTATGTAAGAATTGAGCTGGTCTTAGATACAATCACAACCGAGTACTCTGATACATCATTAATGCATCATACAAAGTCTCAAAAACCTTGCATTCCTCATGGTCATATCATCGTCACATTTAGTTGCATCTTGCATTAAGTAAATTCATGTCATTTTTAACTTAACATTGCATATAGTTCATTTTTGACATTAGTTTTCATTAATCATTTGTATCATTGCATAAATCATAAATAATTAGATTCATTCGTGGGATAAAATTGTCCTTGATTGTATTAAGCCCATTACTATGCATTCATTTAGTGTCAATTATCCATCATCATTTCATTATCCTTTATCATTTATCATTACATACATTCATTTATAGTTAAAAGGTGCATTCATTCATCCATTATTATCTTTTTATGCTCATTTTTAGGATTCATTCACATTGCATTCATTATCCTCTTTTTAATTGCATTAAGGTGCAATTATTAAAACTAGGAGTTGCATTATCATCACATTATCATTTTTACTTAATCATATTTAAGCATTTAGAATCATAAATCCATTTGTTTCCAAACATTGGTTCATATCATTTTATATATCCATTATACATATGCATTCATTTAGACATTATCATATAAACATTTGAACTTTACATTTTGTTTATCCATATTCCATTTATTTAAAAACATCTAGATACATATCCATACATAAACATCATTCATTCAAACATTGCCTTAACATCATCACATAAATTATCTCATCATTATATCACAATAGGAAACACCAAAATTCTGTTCCTAAAATCATCATAAACATACATCATCATCATGGCATTACATACATAAAGCATTACATCAAAAATCAAACAAATCATACATATATAAACCTGCATTCATATGTCAGTATCCAACATCATAAATCATCATAAAAACATGCATATAAGAAACATCTCATCAAATGCATACATGTACACATATCCATCTAAGCAATAACTCATCATCCTGCATAAACATCCATACATATCAAATGCATATCATCAAAATATGGGATCTCCTCATATATATCATCTCATCTATCAGAGTACAATGAAGTCTACCAAATCGGCTACCAATAGCCATCCAAGATACAGTCCAAAAATAAACAATGATACAATACATATATGCAAAAAAATGCTCTCTCAAATGCCACTCTAGCCAAATGCTGTACCACCATCGCCACCTACTCCCCCACTAGTACCCGCACCACCTGATCCATCTCTCTGTGGAGGCCTCATCAAACCCCCACTCACTCCTACATCCCCTGATCTCTCCCTCCGTAGAGGACCCATCACACCCCCACTGCTTTGCACCCTCTGTGATCGCTCTGATTTGGCCTGCCGCATCTGAGAATAGCTAAGAGCTCACTGACTAGCTGGCACCACCTGCTCATATAAACCCCGCCAGTAGTCTATCTCTGCCTGTGCTCGCCGCATCTCCCTCATCACCTCTCCCGTAGGCCCCTGTGCTCCTACTCTGACCCAAACTCTCTCCTGCAGCTCTGCTAATCTCTCCACTGCACTATCCCTCTCCTGCAGCACTACAACCAACTCTGACTCCCATGCAAATAGCTGCACATCCCTAGCCGCCACCTCCACCTCCAAATTCTCTACCCGGGTCTGCAAATATGCTATCATGTGATCCCAAAGATCTCCAGTGGCTCCCTCCCTGGTATCCATAGTAGCCTCACCTGTACCACCCTCTCTGGTAGCTCTCTCCCCTCTGTCCATTGGGATCTCCCTCTCCATACCCCTACCACCCAGTCGAACTCCTCCCTGTATCAACGGTCCTTGTGCTATCCGTAGTGGCAGTCCACCTCTCCCTCTCCGCTGAATCTGCATCCCCAACCCACCCCATCCTCCACCACCACCTCCTCCTCCACCACCTCCTCCGTCTCCACCCTCTCCTCCACCTACCCTTGATCCTCGACCTCCTGCCCTCCTTCATCTCCGTCCCCTCTCATCCTCAAAATCCAGAATCGACTCTGTTGGGTTAGATATCCGTAGGATTAGGTGCATCGCCCGGTATTGCATATACTCATATGATACTCCTGCATCCATGACCCTCAGTCGTATGTCCCATGGTCTCACCTGTAGCGTCTAAAACTCTGCTAATGCCTGATCATACGACAACACTGGCCCCCATGCATACCTCTCCCGAATCACCCGCGCATACTCCCCTAATCCACTAGGTAGTCCCTGCTACCGTCCAAACTACCTCATCACTCTCCCCGACACCTGTCTCTCTACATGGTACGAGGTCCTCCCAATGAAGAATCGGGTCATAAATACATAGGGCAGTGCCTCTGCATCATCATCCCATGGCTCGCACTCTTGGTATGGTCGCCATATGACTGCATCTAGATCATCTAATGCCCACCGCCACCATTCTAACTTTCCCAGGTGGGGTTGACTCATCATGCCACTATACATAAACATATACGGCTAATCTACTGCGCGAACCTCAAACTCACTAGTCGAGTCATTGGTAGGTGCTCCCAGGCCCAAATATGAAGCAGCGTCACTCCCATTGCTAAGGAACCCCTCCCCCGATAAACCACCTCATGCAACTCCTGGTAAAGGTGTGCCAGCACGCACGACCCCCAAGCAAATTGGGTCCCCTCAGTAATCATCATCTCGATCACCTACCCCCACTCCATAACCAAACCATGTGATCGCCTGTCAGGACATAGAAGTCCTCCCACGATGCTTGATAGAACTGCTGGTAGAGGCTCATATAATGCAACTATCTCCTCCAAGGCAATAGAGCCATCATCAATAAACACATCCTCATCAAAGAACCTCTGAACTGCAAGGGTCCCCCAGGATCTATCATACGTGACCAGGTCCCCCCAAATCGGAATCTATAGGATGCGCCACACATCCTCCAGGGTCACTATCATCTCCCCCTGTGCTAGATGGAAGGTGCACATCTTGCTGTGCCACCGCTCGGCTAACGCTGTAATCAATCCGTGATTCATCCGAATCACGGGCATGTGCATCACCTCATACAATCCAGTCACAGCAATACAATCTATCTTCGCCTCTGTCAATCGATTCCGCAACCCCTGTGTCGCCGGATGTCTCTCGCGTAACTGCAACATGCCTAGATCCTCCTGCACATCGACATTCATCAATCATCATTAGTTGTTTTGTTTCAAACTTTCTTAAAGTTTAAACCTAGACTATCAACAGATACTTTGATCAAGTATCTTTGGGTCTCAATAGGTAAGCAATCATGGCAACCTAGACTTCAACAGACATTTATCCTAAAAATGACCTAAGTCTCATCAGGCTGCTATGGTTCAAAACAACTCCCACTTCACATCACCATCCATCCATTATTGGCATCGGAAGATTTCATTCATACAAACTGGGGCATCTATTTATCCTAAAGCAAAAGTGCTATTTTACCAACAAAAGCGCTAGTTTATCAACAATAGTGCTAAAACCCTAACAAAAATGCTCAATCAGCTCACCAGCAATGCTCAAACTACAAACGCACTAGAACAATCACACAGTAGCGCTCAATTAAGCACTCAATAATGCTCATTAATCAATAGCACCTAAACATGCATGCAACAACGCTAAAACATTTCAAAAGCACTCAAACAATAGGGCAATAGCACCATTGCGGCATAGTAGCGCTAGTTAATTGGGCAATAGCGCCAAAACATAGTTTTAGCGTTATTGCTTCGACTCAACTTGGACTCAGCAAAAAGCCTATAAAAAATGCATAAAAATTCAAAATTCAAATTTGCGTACTGCTGGTCCGTAGTCGTCTGGCCGCTGGAATCGACAAACTCACTCAAATCTGTGCTCTGAAATCGGTACCCGGCTTTCTGACTGTTGCTCGCTCCTCCAAAATGTCACTATCAAGAGCTCTGGTTTCACACTGGTAGCGGTCACAAATGATCCTATTTTCATCCCTTTCACCCCATTTAAACCCTTCGCCGTCACCATAACTTCCCCCCGCTCACCGCTGTGGTCCCCGTGAACTTCCCAAGCCCCCCATTTCTCCATTTTTCCCTCGATTTCTTCTATTTTTCACTCGTATTGCTCACTTCTTCTCTTCTAACACCCTGCCAATTTTCATTCTTTTTCAAGAGATCGCCCGATTTTTTGAAATTTTTTGACCCATCTCTCGAGGGGGCATACCATCCATTAAATTAATATTTTATGGGGCATTTCTTCACACCTATTTTTCTTTCTTTGACACGACACGATAAACCGCACCGTTTCAAAGAGGGGCAAATGTAGTCACACAAATCTGTCCAGCTTAATTAAATAAATATTCGCTATTTATTTGATTAAAAATCCACTAGCCATCAGTTAATTAAATTAATATTTAATTAATTCATCTCCAAACATTCTCCTATTAATTAAATAAATTATTCAATTTATTTTAATTAATTCATTAAACCAAATTCTCAATCAATTAAATGAATAAAATCTATTTATTTAATTAAATCCCCATTTTCCTCTTTTAAATAAATTAAATAAGACATTTATTTAAATCATTATCCCCCCCCACTTGCATTTTCCTACAAATGCAACTTGCACACATTTATTGAAATAAATGAATTTTTATTTTAATAAAATCTTATTTTCCCTCACCCACCAAATCCAATTGCATTCATAAATCCCCTTCTAGATTCTTCTAAACCCCTTCCTAATTAATCTAATCCATCCCCTAATTATTGTCACATTCCTAAGTAAAATGAAGTCACTTCTCAAAGACTTCAAAAGTCTTTGAAAAGTATTTAATGCTTTGTGTGTTCAACAAATTAACCTCCAAAGTCTTCCAAAACCACTAATGGCTCTTACATGACCATTTATGGCTCTTACATAACCATTTATGGTTATTTCAAACTTGTCTCCCCAAACATTTATTGCTTTGACCATGTTTATCCCTTTTGCCCTTTGCACAAGAGTTTATCCATTGGATAAAAGCTTTATTCTTTGAATAAAGAGTTTATTCATTCAACTAACCTTGACCTTAACTCCCAAGGTCATGTCAAACATTTAATGCTTATTCCCTCTCCTCTCAACCTATCTCACATTGACACTTGTCATCCTGGGATTGGGTTGAAAGCCCTCACATGGATTTGAAATCATTCAATCCTGACCCTTGTTGAGATTTCTCAATCTCAACCATCCATTGCTCCATTTTTCCTACAAATAGAGCCCATTTCTTCATAATCTAGATCCTAAAAACTTGTATGCATTTAACCTATAGGCATTTTAGAGAGCATTTAGCATAACAAACTAATATCTTGTTATTTTGGTTAAAATCAATCATTTTAATAGCATCTAGTATTTTAGGTTTTCATTTTTACATTTAGAGAAAAATACTCAAATCTCAATCCTCTATAAGCATCCATAGTGCAAAAAGGTGCTGAGAGCTACACTATTTTGAAACTTAGAGAGGAGAGGAACAAGGGAGAAGGAGCTAAGAGCATGCTAAGAGGCATTTGGAGATGCCTTATTATCTTTATTTCATTTGTTAGATATATTAGCATGATCTTAGTATCTCTTTTGATATGCCTGTTTAGATTAGCTTTTGGTTCACTAACACTAATGATTTCTTGTGTCTTGTGTTGTTTGTCATTTGCTAACCTTGTCTATTTCGCAGTGCATCATATATATATATATTTTAATAATATTTAGATTAAAATATTGACTAGAAATTCTATAGTTCTTCAATTACAATTAAAGTGAAGAAAACAATATAAAAAAAATATAATAATCATTAAATAATTCATAAATTAAATAAGAAAAATAATTGAATAAATTAAAAAAGATTAAGATGGTTTCTAGATTTAGTTAGGATACCTATAATAATCATGTCATGTAGATAATAATAATCATATAATTATTAGTTTCAAAAAATTGATTCATGATATTATCTAAGTGAGTAGCTTGCAAATGATAAATACAATTCAAAATTATATTCATTCACAAGTTATTGGCCTAAAGTTATTGAATCATGATATTATCTAAGTGACTAGCTTGCAAATGATAAATACAATCCAAAGTTCTATTCATTCACACGTTATTGACCTAAAGTTATCAACCTCACTCTTGGATATCAAAATTGGAATATGTGCATAAGTACTAGGTATAAACGTTGTTGGAGCTACCAAATATTTTACAAAAGAATTCAATTGTTATAACTTTTGAAATAAGAAGCAGCAAAGCAAGGGTGTTGATTGTTCACCAACAACCCATAGGCAATATTAACAACTTACAACATACTAAATAGCAACATACTTACAACATATCAAAAAATAATAAAAAAGTCTTAACAAGATAATAGTAGTGATATATAAAGTCTTAACAATATAAACCAAAAGGCCTAAAACGCCAAAGCTAGCCTACCAGTGGCTATTTGAGCACATTGCTCCAGTCATCAGTGAGGAAATTGAAGAGTTCCTCGTAGTTCCCTTCATTATCTGCATCTTTACCTAGGATTTTTTTTTGCATCAAACATATGGAAGTGGTCAAGTTGTGCATGAACCTTAGACTAAACTTGGAGACACTGATAATATTTTGCTCTATCTCCATTTGATTTTTCTTTAGGGCCTCCAATTCATCCATTGTGGCCCTGTAATCATCACCATTGTGTGTACTCTCCCCTTGATGATTGACAACCTCCTCTAGCATGGCCTCCTAGGTCAAGTCCAAGGGTTCATTTTTACCATTGTGCTCAAAGTTGTCACTAGTGGATTTGTCCAAACTCTCTGCCTTCCACATTCCATCCTCAACTTCATCTTCATCTTTAGTGACATCTTCATTATTTTTTGAAAAAAGGGGTAAAGATTTATTCAGAAATCATAGAATTACAAAGAACAGGCCTTAGGCCCACAAAGACAACAACAAAAACTAAAAGGATCCTAAAAGAACCACCAACACCACCACCACTACAAAGTCCAGTGACCATAGCAATAGATCCAACTATTAGATTTCCAATGATAATACCTTTTCAGAAAGCCCTCAGGAAGATGACATTAATATACCAAAAACCAGGCTCATCCGGAGCCTCAAAGGGCCTCAAAAATGACAATGAAAATGAAACAAACATAAAAGGGAAATTGATCCTACACCACTGGGTGCTCTTGCATCATCTTGTCTTCTAGCATTAACTTGTCTAAAGTTTCAAGATAATTAAGAGGTAGACCATCCCTTCCACTAAAATCCCAACCATCAACATGCTCTGAAGCCCACTTGGCCAAACAATTAGCCACTCTATTCCACTCCTTGGGAATATGACAAAAGGAGACAAATTCCAATGTATTACACATTTGTACAATCTGTCTGACCAAAGAAGCTAATTGCCAACTCACATCATTCAAATTTTGTTTGTTCAACATGTCCACAACAATCTGAGAATCCAACTCACAAATAATATTCCTCCATCCTAAAGAACAATCTCGCTCAACAACAATCTTAATAGCTAGGGCCTCCATAACATTGTTAGAGTGCTACCCAATATAAATAGAGAAGAAAAAAACTGCATAACCATCATCACCTCTACCTATACCTCTAATACCTACATGTCTAGGATTCCCACGAGAAGAGCCATCTGTATTAATTTTTAAGATTCCCACAGGAGGGGGAATCCACCTTCTATCTCTACTTATTCGCTGCTTTGCATGTTGAGATCTCTTTCCAGCAACACAATCCATTTTAATGTTTTCCAATTGCAGATTCCTTACAATAGCATAATCACCTAGATCAACATTTTCAAACAAATTGCACTTAGCCAAGATTGTCTCCTGAAGCCTATTAACAATCTTCTACCACAGCTGAGGACTCCCTATATGTGAATCACAAAAGACCCTCCAATTCCTTTCCAACCATAAATTCCAGATAATAAGAGCTAGCCCAATAGCCCAGGCCACTTGAAGAAAAGAGGTCTTTGTTGGGGGTCTACCCAAGCTATCCCAAAATTTAATTAAGGAGGTAGCATGAAAACAATCATGTTTCCAAGCCTCCCACCACTTGTGCCAAATCTCCCTAGAGAAAGGGCATAGAAAAAATAAGTGGGAGTAGTCTTCCTCATTATGCATACAACGATAACGGATAGATGGTCCGTAGAAGCCTCTCTTACGAAGATTCTCCCATGTGAGGCATTTCCTCTGAGCAACCAGCCATAAGAAGAAATTACATTTCGGCCAAGACAAGCTATTCCAAATCTTCTTCCACTGGGGAACATCTGTCAGGCCATGGAATTGCCTATCAAGTTGAGCATAACCTGCAGCAACAAAAAACTTGCCTTTTGGATTAGGACCCCAAGCAAAAATATCTCTCTCCTTGAGGGAACTACATAACCTACCCTCCAAGATATTAACCAACACCACACGATCTTCATCCGAACCACCCAAGGGCTATTCAAGAGGATCCTTCCAACAAGTTACCTCAACCTGTCCAATGTGCCTAACCATTTTAAAATTATCCACCTTAACCCATCTAGCATCAGTGAAAATGTTGGAAAGAGGCTAAAGCTGTGGATAACTAGACAAAATAGAAGGGTGACCATCCCAAGAGTCCTGACAAAAAAGAGCTTCAGAGCCTCTATTACAAATCTAGAAAAAGGCCATCTTTAATAAGTTGGGTACCTTTTTTAAGAGTATCCTAGATACAAGAGCCACTGCCCACTAAACTAAGACAAGGTACCTCATGATCATTATAATCAGGGAGATACTTGTGGGTTAAAATCTTGGCCCAACCCTGATCCTGACTGTTACACCACCTCCAATATAACTTAGCCACCAAGGCCTTGCTAACCAAAGCAATATATCTGAGGCCAAGACCCCCAACATGTCTTGGTCTACAAATAAAGTCCCATTTAACTAAACTCCACTTAGAAGAAAGAAAACTACCAGACCAAATAAATTGACGATAAAGAGCATCAAACTCTCTCATAAAGTTGGGGGGGAACCTGCACAAAACACCTATAAATGGGAAGTGCTTGCACCATAGTCTTTAGAAGAATCACTCTTCCAGTAGAGGATAACCACCTGTAAGTCCAATGATTAAACTTACAATGAAATTTATCCAAAATTCCTTGCCAAAAATCTCCGCGCTGAACCCCCAAATCTAAAGGAATTCCGAGGTACAACAAAGGAAAGGACCCTATCTGAAATTTGAGGATCCTGGCAATCCTATTCTGAATAAGCCGAGGGGTATTAAAGAAATATATTGATGATTTATGTTCATTAATTTTCTGACCTGAGGCTTTGCAATAGATATCCAAAGCTCTCTTGAAATTCACTGCCTCATTGATTCTGGCCCTACCCTTCAAACCTGTGTCATCCACGAACTAAAGATGGGAGTAGGGAGGTAGATCATTACTCCAACTCCAGCCCTGAATAAGACCATGTCTCACTTGGAAATTGAGAAATCTACCAAGACCTTTAGCCATGAGAATAAATAAATAGGGAGATAAAGGGTCCCCTTGCCGAAGTCCCCGTGAAGCGCTAAACAATTCCGAGGGTTCCCCATTAATAAGAACTAGGAAAGAGGTAGAAGTCACACAACTAAGAACCCAATTCACCCACTCTTCTCCAAAACCAAAAGCCAAAAGGATTTTCTGTAATAAATCCCAACTCACCCTATCATAAGCTTTGGCCATGTCAAGTTTAATAAACATAGCCTTCTCCTTAGAGGAAGCCATCGAATGAATAGCCTCCATTGCTATCATGACTCCATCAAGGATCTGTCTTCAATCAATGAAACCACCTTTCTCCTTAGAAATCAAAGTGCAAAGGAGAGGTTTGAGTCATTCAACAATCAATTTAGTGATTATCTTGTAGACAACATTACATAAAGCAATAACCCTATACTGATCAAAGCTATTAGCCCCCTCCTTCTTAGGAATGAGAGCCAAGAAGGTAGAATTCATATATTTGAGAATTTTTTTATTCTTATTATATTCTTGAACCACATCTAGAAGATCATACTTAATAATTTCCCAAAATTCTTGAAAAAACTTAGTAGGAAACCTGTCAGGGCCAAGAGCCTTGCCTTTTTTTATTTAAAACACAGCCCCCTCAAGTTCAAATAACAAAATGGGGCGCAAGAGAGCATCGTTCATTTCAACAGAGACAAGAGGGGGAATACAGTTCAAGATGGCCCTCTCTTCCACCATAGCTTCAGGATCCTCTTTGGTAAACAAATTAGAAAAAAAACTGACAGCTTTGGTAGTAATTTCTTCTTTAGATGAACCCCTTTTGAAGAAATAAGAGAGGTAATAGAGTTACCATACCTCTGAGCCTTAACAAAATTATGAAAAAAAAAAGTGTTTCTATCACCTTCTTGGAGCCAATCCACATGAGACTTTTGTTTCCTGAAAATATCCTCACGCAACTCCCACTCTTCTAAGTCCTTTAGAGCAAGGGACTTGGCCATACTGAGCTCCACAGTCATGCCTTGATCCCTAATTTGACGCGTAACCTCATCCAACTTGGATTGAGTTACCATCTTGTGCCTATGCAGGTTCCCAAAACATTGTTTATTCAACCTCTTCAGCCTGTATTTTACATGTTGTAATCTCTTCCCAAAGGAGTACATAGCCCGCTCGTGGGCAGGCACCCCTTCATACCACCAATCAACCATAAGATCCCTCAATGACTGATCACAAAGCCACATCAATTGAAATTTGAAAGAGGGATTTTTGGAGGTTCTAAAAGATGTAATAGAAAGCTTAATAGGCCAATGATCAAAACCCCTCCAATCAAGAATTTATGAATTGGTGGACCACCTATCATGCACCCAAAAGAAGGAAACCAAAAATCTATCAAGCCTTTTAGAGATAGCCTCAAAACCAGTCCTCCTATTATTCCATGTAAAGACACCTTTAATTGGCTTCACATCAATAAGATTCAAGAGACCAATATTATCTCTGAGTAAATTTGAGGAAGGATCAAACTTGAATAACCCACCTTGCTTTTCCTCCAAACTAGTCACGACATTAAAATCTCCAGCCAAAATCCAGGGGAGAAAAGGATCCTGAGCCCGAACAAGATTGATGTGAGCCCAAAGATGAGACTTACCCACAAGATCAATAGGAGCATAAATATTAGAGAAGAGGCATCTTTCTCCAGTCTCAAAGCTAGAAGCGACCATAGAAATGGAAGACCTGCTAGAAAACCACCACAAAGGGGAAACTTTCCTCGGGTTCCAAAAGCAAGCAACCCCCCCTAAACTTCCATGAGAGCTCACTCCCTGCAAAAGGCCCTGGGGACAGACACACAAAGAACAATTGGCCAAACCATCCACTGAATGCTTGGTTTCCTGAATAAAAACAACATCAGGAGACTCATCGTCAATTAATCTATGAACAACCTTTTGTGTAGGGATGTTGTTCAAGCCCCTTACATTCCATGAGAGCATAATTATTTATGTGGTTGAGAGAAGTGGGAATCAATGGGCTTCATAGACCCCGACTCAACCAAAGTATCACCAATAAGCTTAACCTTTTCCTGATCTATTTTTCGTCCACTCCTTAAAGGTTTGTCTAAAGAACCTTTTTTGAGGATCTTCTGCTGCAAGCCTAAAATAGGTGGGGCTTTGTTACTCTTCACTGAACTTGAGGCCACTATAGTGGAAGGAGGAGTAGACTCCATGACCACTACACCTTTAGGGACTTTTGACTCACTAAGATCTCTGTTGTCCTAAACATGGGAAGGCAAATCCATAACCATTTGAACATCCTATTGATTCTCCAAAGATAGGGCCCGACCCTCTTTCTTGGAATCCCCATCTAGCACCTCATGCTGAAATTGGGCACCCAAGGACATTTCAACTGGAACTCCTTCCTCTTGGACCAAATCCTCTAGAACCTCAAACCTATTTAGGGTGACATCATTTTGCCTATCCAACTAGGTTCTCTTCTTTCCCTTGTCTTTATTTTGAGGTTTCACAGGAATGAAACCATCTTTATCAGCAGGACCATTAGGTATAGGGGATTTCCCCTTATCTTCCTCCATAACAGAGTGAGGATGATCATAAACAACCAGTTTAGAAGATTTATTTCTGGGACATCTCCCCTGTAAAGGACCATATTCATGACAAATTCTGCATCTAAATGGCAGGGTCTCATAGTCCAACTGTTGGATCCAAGAAGTTGTCCCCAAACAAATTTCCATAGAGTCTAGCAAAGGATTATTTAAATCAACTTCTACACATATACGAGCATAGGAAATTACCTTTCGATCTTGAGTTTGTGAAGCTGAACCCACATGTTTACCAAGAACCAATAAGATTGAGTGAAGGATATGTTCTCTCCAGAATTCCAATGGAAGCCTTGGCAATTGAATCCACACAGACACACAATCGGGAAGCTCCTCAGTAGAATTAAAGCCAATATGACAAGGTTTGATAAAGAGTCCCACCTGGTTGAAAAAATAAGTGTCACCCTCAAAAGCCTTGTTCCCGTCTACCAGGTTGGAAAAAATAACCAGAAAATAGTTATTGGCTGCCATAAGTAGCTCCATGTCTCCTTCAGGATTCTAGACATGGTGTGCCCAAGACTCTAAAATAGGTATAGAGAGGTGAAGACCGATAAATTTGCATATGAGAGCATGATTGCACCAATATTCAACATCCTCTGAGATTTGCTCAGGTTGAATAACCAGAACTGGATGATCTTGGGATCTCTGCAAATAACCATTCACCTTTTTCATGTGTAAAGGCTCTTTTGAAGAAGAAATGCCTGCCCCTGATTGGGAATGACCAATGTGTTCCTTTCCACATGCATGCATCAAATGAGACAGATCTGCAATATCCAGATCTCCAGAGACCATTTGAGAAGTGGATAGTCCTCTATTATCCATGGATCCAAGGAAAATATGAAAAGAAGAAAAAGAAGAGGGGTGGAAAACCCAACCCCAAAACCCCACACACCCCAACGACAACCTAGAGCAGAAGAAACATAAAAGGGTTGCAAAAAATCCCTGCGGCAGCCCAGAAAACCCGACCACGGGTAAGCAAAAAGTGACCCCCAACAAGGAAGAAACCCCCTGGAATGAAGCAAGTAGAGTGTAGGACATAGGCTAGGGCACGTCAGCCCTAGTTCAACACCCACACACACGCAGAGCCATCTTCATAAAAAAAATAAAAATAAAATCGTGACATCCTCATTGTTAGCAACATTCTCCTCCTTCGATTCCTCCTCATATTCAACTAGTTTTTTAGCATTATTTTCGCTCATCATACGACCTACCAACCTATTCGAGTGTTTGCAATTAATGCTTCCACTCTTACTTTCATCTTCAATACCCCCCTCCTCATCATCACCGACCACCTCTTGAATGGTAATATTGTGTTTTTTTGTTAGTGGGGATGGTCTTTGGGGTTTCTTTTACTTATCCTTGGTGGAGGTGGTAGTCAAATGTTTATCTTTAGCCACCATACCAAAGGTAGGGGTAGCAAGGGAACTAGGGAAAGATAGGGCTTTAGTTGTAGAAGGGATTTGTAGGAATTTCTTTTTGCTAGTCCTTGAGGAATCAAGTATAGTAGCTATAGGGAAGGAGTTAGAGCATGAGCCTTCAAGGGCTTCTATAAGTGTTAGTTTTCTAGGAGAAGAAAGATCCAAGTGGAAGTGGTACAAACAAAAAATGAGGCCTTGGTGGAGGGGTATGGGTTTTTGACCATGATTTTTGGCCATATCCATGACATCATGAACTAAACTTTCTAGGGACGTTAATAGGAAAAATAAAATAGAGAGTAGATCATAGTTATGAACATGATTATGTAGAGGAAGATGGTAATAGTAATATACTTTGGATATTCTCTCTAAAGTAAATAACTTCATTAACATTATGCAAACCAAGCTCCATGGGTCTGATAGTTTGGCACGAGAAAATCCTCCATGTAGCCTAACTAGTTCCTCCTTATCGTTAAAGAATTGGGTTAAGATTTCATTGTCCATAACCTAAGTTTTCTTCTTCCATTTTGTCCCTCTGGTGGAGAGACCCATCACTTTCCCAATGACATCCTCACTAATCTCAAATGATACACCTCCCACAATAACCCTCACATGAACCAAAGACTTGGCAAACTAGACTGATAGGTTTTCATTGTAACCATTTATGAATTCAATAAACTAGGCCACCCCTCCCCCATTACAAATATGTCATACCATGGGGTTCTCTTTAAACTCAATGTGTGTATTGGGCTCAATTATTACCATGTCCCCACCCATGGTGAAGGTCATCACATTAACACAGAGAACCCAAACCAGAGACTTAGCTCATCCTTTTTCTAACAATCTGAAATTAGTT
Source organism: Cryptomeria japonica (assembly GCF_030272615.1). Taxonomy (NCBI): domain Eukaryota; kingdom Viridiplantae; phylum Streptophyta; class Pinopsida; order Cupressales; family Cupressaceae; genus Cryptomeria; species Cryptomeria japonica. Next base: position 300,414,854 of record NC_081408.1, read on the forward strand.
GGAAAAACAAACTTTTAAGCCTTAGAATTAATTTTCATGGTTAAATGCTTATCAATAGTGATGCAATAATTGATAAGCACTTGACATAAAAATTGAGCATGCCAACCCTTTCCCTCAGTACTAAGTGAAAAATTACGTTGGGATTCCCAAGCATGGAAAATAGCAACATTTAAAATAATCATTAAAAAAGTTAGTTTTTCTCTTATTAGTCATTTCAATGGCATGGTTGCACAAAAAATGATAACTTCTCAACCTCATAAAGTGGCCCTCTAGGGTGGCCATGTGATAGAACCATGCACAAATCAACCACTTCATCATCCCAACCCTTTCATTGTAAAGGGAACCCTACCCTTTCATCCTACTTGGCCTAGTGTGCCATGGGTCGAGCATTCACATCATCTAAGTAGTCGTCACCCCCTAACAGTTAGCTTATTATACCTGGGGTGCCACCATTTCTTCCATTTGGACCACAAGTAGGACATCCATGTTAGCCCAACAACCATCACCCCTTCTATCTTTCCCACTACCAAGAGGCCCCCATCCTTTCATCCACTAAACCTATTATACCTTAGGTTACTCATCCACATTAGCTCCAGGTCAATCACCTATTTTCTAGCCCTATAGGGAGCCTCACTACCATGTCTATTCATTAGCTAATTTAAATCCATCTCCTGCCTGAATAATTTTTATTTTTTTCATTACTTTCCATCCTCTATTCTAGAAAGAATGAGCAAAGAATGTCTCTTAGAAGCCAAAACCCCCTATTTTCATTATTCTCCATGCTGATTGGATTTAATCTCCTCTATAAGTAATCTTTGAATATTGGTGGGTAGGCACTCCCTTAATCTCTATCATTTTAGGTTTCCAATCCCCAAGCCCAAAGCAACCATGACATCTGCTACTTTGTTTCCTTCCTTGAATGTATGTCTTATTTTAAATGTGTCGATCCCTAGGAGCAGTTTGCAAATATCACTAATTGTCTCATCAATGGTCCATCCTACCATGTTATGATATTTAGGGTGATTAAAAAATTATTATGGATACTATTTAACCCCTAGAGCCATACCCTATTCCTAATTACTAGTACCCTCATCTAGGCTACCCTTGTAAGCTGTCACCAAGGAACCCGTGTTGGATCAAATTACTCTTCCAACACCAACCAAAACCTATCAAGTTTCCCCATGAAAATTCAATTTGTGTGACCTTGACAAACAAGGGTGCCATCGTGTATTCATCCTCTATCCTTTTTGAGTTGTCAAATCTGGTATAAGAGTTGGGCAGGTTCTAATTCTTGGCAATTTTATCATCAAAAGGTAAAGGGGGGGTAATAGGGGCACACCCATCTATAGACATATATGCTATCTTTTAGGAGTTTGGAAAAGATGATAAATACCTCTTCTATAGTTCATTCCTCCTCTCTAAATATCCTATTATCCCTTTCCTTCTAGATACTCTAGCATAGGTGTGGTGGGATTTGTATCCATAATTCCGCAGCCAGAGGGTGCTGAGATGGGCTCACCCACTCCAAGAAAGGATTTGGGGGGGGGGGCATATTCATAGACCAACACACATCTAGATTTTGTAAAACTTGACGCTATAGAATGTAGTACCCCTCTGACCCTCACACGATAAGGCATGTATTATGATATTGAACCTACACTGTAATACAAATAATGTAGTAATGTGGTAATAATCAACATGGATAAAGATGTCTATTAGACCTAGTGGTCACTATGATGTTAGATTTTCCATTAATATGGTTAATTATTGAAAGTAGTTTAGTTATGTTTTGGTGGATGTTGGATGGAAAGGGGTGACATCACATCATTGGAAGAGATGAGAATGCATGTGATGTGAGAATCCCCTTCCAATGAATCTAATGTTTTGGATGCTTATAGGTATACGAGGGTACCTAGATATGATGTGTATATCTTGACTGTGCTAAATAGGAGGTGGTCTATTATGATACTCTTTCTAATGTTATAATGTGTTATTAACAAGTGGATTGTTCTATCCATGTTTAATATATAGGGTAATGCTTTCTATGTTTATTTTCTTGATTATGTTCTTATAGATTTATGTTAGTTTTTTGTGACATGTTGCTTGTCAGAGGTAGGGATACTCAATTGATTTATTGTAGGTTTCTTATGTGTAATGGATCTATGTTTTAAGATATGAGTATGTTATGATGATCTATACTTTATGGACCTTTCGATGATATTAGGGTTTATGATTACATCTATGATATCCTAGTGGTGTTGATATGATGAGGGTATTGTTATGTCTAAAAAATGCACCCTTGTTAATTTGCAGAAATTAGCTTTAAAGAGAAACATGGGAACACTCCTAGGCATGTGGGTTGCCTAAAAAAATGGAGTGAGACTCTAGAGAAAGCTAGTTCTTATAGGGCTTCACCTAAATTTGACTATTCTAATGACTTCATTGGGAAAAGAGAAAGGAGGATTGCATGAAATAAAGCTATAATCTAATAGGTGATGCCCCAAAATATTCTATCCAAATCTATAAAATTAGTTTTTTAAATGACACAATTTCAACCAAGAGAAAAACTAACTTACACAACTCCAAACTATATACCTTGCATAGAAACTCCACAAGAAGGTTTTCACTGCATCTAATCCAAGAATGAAGAAATAAACTTCACAACTTGAACAACTACAACACCACACAACTCATTAAAATCTGCAACAAAAGTATATTCCTTCTGCAAAATATGCTTAATAATAAAACAAAATTATAAGGAAGTAATAACTTCCCAAGTATAAATGCCAAATTACTTAATTGCATACAATATGACAAAAAATAAAAGGAGGGAAAACACTTATCTATTGATGTCAAAAGGTAACCTGATATACAAAAATCTGGAAATATGAGTTACAAATCTATCTCTCAAGTAAAGAACTCGTAGAATGAGTTACAATAATGCCAATGAATGAAAAGAGATAACTTGGAAGAATGATTTCCAACTCCTAAAGGAAAAACAAGTCCTCCCTAAATCCAAGGAACAAAAAAAACCAATTGGTCATGCAAAACCAATTACCCTACTTTTTAGGTCCCTAATAGACACTAAAAGGGCTCAAACGTGGGTAAATGGTCAATCCATGACCACACATGCCATAAAAATCCTTCAAGGCATGCCTAAATATACTCTAAGAGTTCTAAAATGACTAGGACACTCTCCTAAATTCTTTTCCAATGTCCCCAAATACTCTTAATTCCTCCCCTTTTCAAAGCACATGTGCCCTATTCCATGACTTATTCTACTTTGCAATTAATAATTTATTCAAAATGAATTATATGTTCATCACTTGAATAATTACAATATCCTTCCATTTGAAAAAATAAAATAAAAAACATTACATCCCTTCCCATTTGATGCATCTGTGCATACATGAAATTCAAAGGCACTATTTTGATTTTACAATTTTTAAACACCAAAGGTCTCTATGTCAAAAGGAGGACACATACAATTTACCTAGCAAAACAGACTCGACAAGTCACATACCCATGGGGGTATGTTTGGCATTTGATTTTTGTTTAAATAAAATGGCAAAAATGTTGTTGGGTTCTAGAATAATCTCTAGGGTAAAACAACCCTAAAGCTTCAAAAGTTGCTTCATTTGTGACTTGCATCTTTCGGGGAGCCCTAGGGTTTCAATGAGGTGCCACCATGAACCTATGAAAACCTACATATTACACTTGCTTGGCTATGTATAAGGTAAATCCCTCTGTGATTATTATGCATGTTGATTCCCTATTGAACTACCTTCCTCAGTGTAACATGTGAAATTCTTGTTTGTGTTTATTTGCTTTGCCTTCTGTGTCACCATGACTCATTATTGCAAGGGTTTTATTCTACAAAGCATCATGATTCTTGCATACTCTCAGGTTTTAATTAATATTTCTATTGAATCTCATTCTTCGACCAAAACAAAGGTAAACACCTTCTCTATTTTTTGCAACTTTGTAAATGGAACCCATACATATTCTGATAAATTTTCTTTTTTTTTTTTGTATTTTTGGAGGGTTTCTCCTTCTTTGTACATTCGAGCTTTTGAATTTTTTTTTTCTTACCTCTGTGCCTTCTACCAAGTACAAGACAAGATAAACTCATTTTCTCTATATATACCCACTTATATACGCCTTTCTTCCTTCATAGCCTCGTGGGTTTGCATCTTTTGGTCTTCTCACATCAGGGTTTGAAATGTTCAAAACCCTAACTTCTGTGTCTTCTTTGGCTTTAAGGTTTCATTTCTTTTACCATCATGTGTAGGTTTCTTTTCATAATCACTGAGGCATTTGTTTGTAAAATTGTGTGTATTAATCCATTTAACAAACATTAAACACAACATTCAATGAAACATTATATTAGAGAGTAAAGTAAAATAAACAAGATAAAGAACACTCCCTAAAACCATCTAATTGCTCTCTATTCTCAAGGATCTTGTGAGTTTAAAGGTTGGCTCTTAGCTGCATGATTCACAAGATGACTACCTGAGAAATGAGAATTAAATGATGCAAATCCTATGATAAAAAGTGATACGCAATTCTAAATTATCATGATATCTATGCTAAAGATGCAATGGATGCCATTATCATGATGCAATGATACTATTGATATACTAGGCTATGATACTAAAACTATGAGAGTGCTGCTAAGGATGCTAAGATTGCTAAAAAAATTGCTAAGGGGTCGTCTCATGGCTGAGAAGAGAACTATTTATGGATTTTCCAAAGCCAAAGCTGAGGTGGCAGGATTCAATGGTGAAGATTTGGTTTGGAGAGATCAACTATCGAAAATGAGGAAGTTGGAGAGGAGGTTGAAAGATAGGACACTTGTCATCTCTAGAGGGACAAGTGTCAAGAAATATCCAACAAGTGCCAACAAGAAGACAAGTGGCAAGGAGATGAAGGACATGTGGCAAAGATGCCATGTGTCCTCAAGAGAAGATAACTAACCCACAAGAGGCTAGGATGAGGAAGTTGGAGGAGATAGGGTTAGTTAAACCCATGGTTAGGTTGGATGGGTTAGGCTAGAAGGTGGTTAGGTTAGGTGGTTAAAGGTTAGGACGCATGTGTCCAAATTTGAATTAAAAATTTAAATTTAATGGTGATGAATAATTAAATAAACAAATTAATTAAATTTGCCTATTTAAATAGGAAAATAGAAGAAATGAATTAAGGTGGGAGGAATTAGAGATAATGAACCATATAAATAAATTATTAAATTCATTTATATAGTAGAGGAATAATTAAATATCTTTGTATTTAATCAATTATCTCCACACCAATTTTTGGTGTATACATTTTGCCCCTCTTTGAAGCGATGTTGGAATAATGTCGGTTCAAAGGAGAAAAAAAAATTCACTCAATGCGCCAAACATCCTAGATACTGATAAAAATTTCAATCATTTCCCAAGACTTTGACAATCATGTGGTAATGCGCACATGCCCCCTCGGGAGATGAATCCATTTTTTTTTTCAATTTTAGGGTTTTTTTTTTGAAAATTTTATTGATTTTTTGAGAAATTTTTGATTTTTAAAATTTTAAATTTTCTCCATCGATTCATCTCCCAATAGAAATGAGAAAATGAGGAGACCTTGAAAAAATTAACTAATTTGAAAAATCAAACATTGTCACTAAATTCCCTCCCTTCTCACCTCTTAAAAGGGTAAAACTAAAATAGATTTACCATTTTAATTCATTTGCACTTGGTAATTTCAATATTGGAGCTCTGAACCAAAAATGTTTATCCCACAATGAGATCACCAATTTGAGCCAGTACAACGATGCCAACGACCTCCAGAGTACGATCCTTTGGTACGTACCCCAAAATCTTCTTATTGTACAATGTTTTTAAATTTTTAGCATGTTTTTTTTCTTTTCAATTTTTTTGGCTTGAATTTTCCATCTTAGCATTTTGAGTGTCTGTTCTAGTTCATAGGGTCATCGTTTTAGTGTTTTGAATGTTTTAGTGCAATCCGGTCTATGAATTAGGGCATAAATGATAAACATTAGCGTTTTTATGATTTTAGTGCATAGGGTAGTTTTGTTAGCGCTCTGAGGCATTCTTTTAGTGTTCTCATGTTTTTAGCGTTATGATGCTGAGTTTTGGCATTTTGGTGGCACATAGTAGTACATCAAGATTTTTAGTGCTGCCATGTTATTTTGTAGTGTTCTAATAGGATAGTTTAGCGTTTTAGTACCAAAATATAAAAAAATTGATTTTGTGTCCTCTTGTTTGGTTTGTTTTGATCAGTTTCGATTATCATAATGTTAATTTCTCGATAGGATAGATGATAACGACATCATGATAAATGAGAGTTGATGATGAATGTTCAATGATATTGATTTAATCTCACATGAGCTAAGTAGGTTGATAGATAGATTGATAAATCAAATGTTGATACAATGATGTGATATGATTACAAGAGGAATTAGGTGTTCTACAGTCTCAAAATTTTTTTTTGAAGACCTGGCAGATGATATCTAGTTTGGTACAAGCAGATCTTGATATTATTGCCAGATGTGCATTATCATCACTACTTGATATGCCCTGGTATACTATTAACCAAGGTTTATTGACTGCCTTGGCCAAGAGATGGCATAGTGAGCATAATACTTTTCATGTACCCACTGGTGAGATGAAAGTGATGCTGGAGGATGTCTACAAGATCCTACAAATCCCTATGATTGGAGAGATTTTCATGTATGATGTGACCGAGCAAGGTGGGACTGATGCACTTAGATGTATATTTGATGATGACTAGATTTGTGGTTACAATAGCTCATGGAAAGAGATGCTTGATTTATATGAGACCTTACCATTTGTGCTTGTTGGATTTGTTGGTGGATTTCTTTGTCCTAACCATAGGTTGAAGGGACTGTCTATTGGCTAGGGTTGAGTACTAGAGAGGATGATGACACATGGTACACACTATTCTCGGGGTTCTTATATGCTCTCCCATTTATACCATGTTCTTCATAGGGTTTTCTATCTTGGTGCTACCAGTTTGTCAGTAGGGGTTACATTACTAAAGATTTGACCTTAGGAGCATATGGCCATTACACTCCCCTTGGCCGATAGAGGTCAACCAGTCAGAAAACTTATATTTATGGATATATAGGTGTTGTTGTCCAATGGAGGTTGGGAAAAATTGAATATTGGCAACGAGTTTTGGACGATCTTGATACAATGATATGAAAGCCTTATTTGGATTGTGAGCCATGTGCAGAGGATGCACTTGAGATGCCATACATGTTTAGTACTAGATACTTGATTGGATTTACCCCTTTCATTATTGAGTGGTTTATTGTCACTCGAGTATTGAGACAGTATGGCCAGGTACAAGGATTCCCACAGGAGACTACATTGCAAGCACGTCGATGACATAATGTGGTAGACTAGGGACCTACCATCTCCTATGAGTTATCTTGTACATAGTATATTTTTCTTCTTGTACAAGCTTGGAATTACCTACTAGGCACTTTTGATGGGGGTATGATGACAAACTACGCTCGGTATTTTCTTGACCACCCATTTCCTAGATTATCATGCCCGGATGAGCCCATGCAAGATTTTGATGATGGTGAGGACATGCCACCTCAGAGAGCATCAAGACAGAGGAGAGGTGGAGATGAAGATGGAGAGGGTGGTGTTGATGGAGGAGGAAGTGGTGATGGAGGAGGAATTGGTGATGATTGTGGACATGGTGGTGGTGAGGGTGGAGGCAGTAGCTCTAGGAAACAAAGGGAGTAGAAACAACTACCTATTGATTGGGAGACCTAGGTAGTGAGGAGAAAGAGATCTAGGAGACTTCCTCCGTAGGGTACAAATACTGGAGGAGCTATGAGATAGGATACAAGGACAATGGGTGCAAATATCTAGGCATTGACACAAGCACAAATAGGGTGACAACAGGTTGTACAGATCAAAGTATCATCTCATCAGCATGGAGCATAGATAGCCGCTTTGCAGTCCATGGTACAAGGCTTACAAAGATAGCTAGCACAGGTACAAGGCCGATTGACACAAACCCAGAAACAAATTGCCTCTCTAACAACAAAGATAGATGCAGTTGTTGATATAGATGAGAGAGTATAGAGATTGGCCAAGGGTACCAACATAGGTGAGACTATCAGGGCCATTTGACACTCTACTTGGGAGACTTTGGAGTACTACTGACAATTGTATTATGGTGTTGTTCCTACAAAGCAACAAGCTTTGAGTTTTGTGCAAGCTATCAATACTAGATTAGGATAGAGTCAGTCGTGGATTGAGAGTAGGGCTATCATTGGGCCACTATGTAGAGATCCTCCTATTGGGGATCTAGGTGCAGGGCCATTAGGTACCACAACAGGCGCAGGTATAACGAGACCTTCAGTGTTTAGATAGATCACAACTGAGCGTCCCACTTGAGATATTGACATTATGTACCATATTTTGATGTATACATATTTTTGAGATATGTGATGATTCCTGCTCTTTATTTTGTGACATATCTCTTATATTTTTGTGATGTCATTGTACATTGGACATGGATTATTTTGATTATATGAGATGCAACTAATACTATTGATCTATATGGTTCATGATGTGATGGATGCACTTATTTATATGATTACACATTTACCTTTTATATGATTTATTTGATCTATATGATCGATGCATGCCTTTATTTACATGATCGATGTCTTATTTACCTGATTATGAAATGAATGATGATGGATCTATATATGATGCTTTTTATGCTTATGAATGATGCAAATGATTTATATACTATGCAATGCATTCCATGAAATGACAATGTTATGTATGAGGAAAGATGTTGATTGATATGATTTCCCTTTTTCATTTATGCATGTATGATTTTCCTTATGTACAATGTCAAATGATGTGAAATGAATGAGATGTGATGTAATAATGATGAAATGATAATTTACTAAATATGATGGTATATGAATTTTATGGGCAATGCATGGACTAACGAAATGAATGGTATAATGTACAATGATGAAATGTTAATACAAATGCAATGAGATGACCTGAAATTTAGGATGGATAAATTGTTTATTTTTGTTAATGTCCAGCGTACTCTATCACTTAATAAAAGAGATAACACCATTTTTGAAGCCTCAAGCTTTGGAAAATGCAAGATGTAATATGAATGCAAATTACTCTACTCATGTAAACACTAATTAATGCAATGTAGCCATCAGATCGGTCATTTGATCATGCTTTTTATTATCATTGAGTCTTTGAAATATAGTAAGCTAGCACAAACATCAATGGTATAAGTGAACCATGATGACCTAAGTACTGCTTACGTGGAGTTTGATATTGTAAATTAACACAAGCATCAAGGTATGATTAAACCAAGATGATCTGAGTATTTCTTGCATAAAACAAACAAATTTTAATCACTTTCTTATGCAAATCCGAAATGTCATCGATGATGTATGGATGATCATATCCTGCAACAAATTTGCACAGTACTAATTATTAATTAACAAACAACAGACAAAGAAAAGATCATGTTCCTTCCTTGCTCCTCTAGTTTGAAACATCCTCGAGTTACTTAAGATGTATGATAACAAAATCAAAGCACAATAGTTGAACCTTCTTGCTAAAGTGCTTCGACCATGATTCAAAAGATATCATCCATTGATGCTTTTTTATTTGATGTCGAGTTTGATTTTGATAGTTGTTAAGTTCTGATCAATGTTCAATGTTGTATGTGTTAGAATCAAAGATCACTGAGAGGGGCGATCTATTAGAAATTGAAACCACAAACTTATTCTTTATCCATCGATTAACAATGTATATCAGAAAAGAACATAAACATGCAACAAAGAATACACAAATCCATAACACCAAAATTTTTACATGGAAACCCAAAAAGGGAAAAACCATGGTGGGGCTGGAACTCACAATATTCATATACTATGGCTAGGAGTACATAAATATTACATAGATGGGGAATGCACTTGCATTCAGGCTCACTGCCTAGAGCTCACTGCTCAAATATAATTTCTCGAAAGGCTACAACCTTCAGGGAAGTCTCAATGACTTACAATTTGATTACAATGAGAAAATACAATGAAATGAACTCTCAATTAGCATCTGACTATGCAAGAATGAGTTTTGGTTAAGTGTTGAATCTCTGACTATCTTTACTCTGCTGAATACTTTGTTTCTATCTTAGTCAACTGCCGGTTGGTGTGAAAGCAAAATGTGCACGTGAAATTGCGCTCAATCACACCAAAACAAATCAACACACTAACACACACTGAAAAATCAATTTTGATCTTATCTATCTGGTCTTAACACAAAAGCAATCTCCTTCAAGTCAGCTTCAAGAAGTGTAATGTGTAGCTCAAAGTCGGCTTCAATCTCAAAAAAAACATAGCACCAAACCAAAATATTATAATCACACACTTCCTAAAGGTCTTGCCAATCACTGAGATCACAAAAACAATCACCAAAAACAACACAATCATAGGAAATCATTCCAGCTCAAAACATTACCGAAATACCTTGTTTTACTGGTTCACTCTAGCTTTTAGATAAGATGAATCATGACTGTCAAATTGAATCACCATGAATAGTTTCCATCAATGACAACCCTAGACCAATATGCAACTATCAGAAGCCACCTGAACTCACCGGATGAGTGTCAATTTCCAACAATATCCCCCTTTGGAATTGATGGCAACACCTGTGAAAAATGGCTAAGTTTTGAGACCTGTACATTGGAGGAAATAATAAAATAATTCTAAGGCTCCCCCTTAGATCAACAATCCAAAAATCTGCATCACCAAACTATACACTCTATACACAATTAGTCTATACATTTTTCAACTCATCTCTCCCCCTTTGACAACAATGCCAAAGATGGAGTGCAACCCAAAATTGATATACAAATAACATATATTTACAAATACTTTAAGAGGTTAGCATAAACACTCTTCAAAAATCCCAGGTGAGTTTCCCACCCACTCTTTAGGTTATCCAAAATTTTGATAAATGCATTAAATATAGTAGCATGAATTTATAATTCTCTCAAAAATGATGGTACAGGTCGTGCCATTTCCTTCATAAAATCTACCTTATTGATCAACATAGTATCTATCTGGATGGCAATCAGGTTCTGGAGTTCACCCACTTTCCTCAAAACTTTCTCCTTATCCGCTTGAAGGTTAGAGATCTGATCATTAAAGGCTATAATTTGTCCTTCAATTCTACTAGTTAATGTTACATTAAGCTCAAAATATTGAGAGATACTAGCAAGCTTGCCCTGACAACCACTTATTTGTTTATCAAGATCAATAGTGAATTTAGGCAAAATGAGATAAGATTTATGCAATTTAATAGCTTCTGACAATATGTTAGAAATGGTTTGCATTCTGTTATTCAATGTTACCCAATCATCTTGAATCATTTATAGGAATGTCTATTTTTTGACTTCCTTAAATCTGTCCAAAACTTTCTGAGTTGCCATCTTCTCCAAAGAATCAAAATTGGTATTTACACTATTATTCAATTCTAATAATTTACTGGAGGGGTTGTTATTTGAATCTAACTGTACATTGGAAGCCACCTTTTGGAAAACATCTATAGACATCAAAATTAGCTTTTTATCTTCAATTTTTGATTTTACCAGATCTTGGTTGGCTTGAGCTTGCGCAACAGCAACAAGCATAAGCTTCTTGGTAGGAGACATCTTCCCAAGATCAATTGAACCATCAAGATTTATCTAAGGCGAGATTCCTGTAACTGGAGGAGTGGCAATTTTTGGATCAACTATGCCTTTACCTTTGTCCACCTTAGTTACCTCAGCTTCTCCTGACTCGTCATCCTTCTTCGCTCCCTTGTCCCCAATATTAGTCTATTAAATTATAGGGGCTACAGTGCTATCTGTCACCAAAGGATCGTCATTGGTCTCAACATCAATTGCAATATTACCTTGGTCTTTTAGTTGATCTTCAGACTGAGTCTCAACCTTCTGACTTCCAAAATCACCTTTCTTATCTTTCGACTGAGATGATTTAAATGCATCTTTGTATAGAGGGTCATTCTGAATAATCTTTTTCCATAATTCCTTTATCTCTTTTTTTACCTCCTCTACATTGCCAATCATTAATTTATTGATTCCGTTCTTACTTCTGATTTCCTTTTTGTTAGCTTCTTCAATTAATCTATTAACTTCACTATGAGTAATACATGTGCATTTATTTACAAGCTCTCTCTCCTTCATTTTTTGGTCCATTTTGCTTGCTTTCATCCTTCTAGCATCTATTATACTATACAAGTCCTTTGGAATGGACTTTTCTAATTTAATTAATATCTTACTAAAATTATGTAGGTATAATACTACTACTTCCTCAACTTTCCTTTGGTCACCATCATCAAAATTCTCAAAATTTGCTTCAAGATTCTTCAAATTACCATCCACTAATATTTCATCTATCAACTAGTCTGTTGATAGTTGAGGAATGATTGTGTACTTACCTTGTATATTTCCAAATTCAAGGTCTTTGTCGAGTTGAGATTTGACCTGTTTGCCTCTTTGGGGTCTTCTAGAGGGAGCAAGATCTGATTTAATCTTTTTGCTTTGCTGTGCTCCACCAGATTGAGGCATTCTCACATGTCTGATAAACTCTCCCTTTTTCTTAGCTTTTCCTGCCTCTTCCTCAGATTCAGTTTCTAAGGCCATTGGAGATATTGCAACATAGGTTCTTTTAGGTTTTTCTTTATGCTTCAACACACCTTTTCCGGATGGAGTAGGTTTTACAGGCTATGCCACTGGAGCAGGAGTAGACTTAGTTGCCTTAGGTTTTTCCTTGGAGGGAATAGGATCAACCTTGGCCTCCTTTTGAGAATATTTTTCTCTTGGTTTCTTCACTTCCTCCTTGGTGAAACCCATTTGAGCACCTACTTCTTCTACAATCTTAGTGAATTTTCTCTTCCGAGTAGGAGCAGTGAACTGCATGTGCAAAATAAGACCCTTTTCCTTGAATGTGCCAAATCTCCCTTCCTTGGGATCCACCGGTTGACTCAAAAGGTGTTGTGTATATGCCTCAAGTGTACCAGAGTCAACTTCATACCCCATGCGCATGATCTAGACTATTTGGGGCTCCACTACTTCTATTAGACACTGACCCTTATCAACCATGAAGCAAATGGTTTTCTCATACTTCTCAACTACCTCCTTCGAAATCCTTTCCCTGGTCTTCATTGCAGCTTGGAAGGTTTTAAAATATCCCCAAAGGATAGATATCCTAATGGTTGCATCACCAATTCCCCATAGACCTTCCTTGATCTACATGGCCATCGGTCTATCATAGGCCCATTAGAACTTGTTGTGGATACCAGGTATCTCATGTAGGAAGTACAGTGCTAGGCAAATAAGGAGTGTACCATACTTAAAAGTGTGCTTTTTTTTTTTTTTTTATCTTGCTTTATTTTCTTTAGATTGCTCAATAATTCATTCAGAAGTGCAGTGCACAGATCATACCTCTTATCTTCTTTGAGCTTTTAGTACATAGAGTAGATAGTAGTACCACAGACAGAGTTGTACCGACTGGACTGACAAACCTTGTATCTGACTATCATTGAAGCAAACTTTACATCATTCTCCAAAATATCATTCATAGTCATGGCTTTGCTGTCAAATTTGGATCTAGTGGTAGCTATGATAGTGTCATTTGATACTTTTCTTAAGATGGGCACATCACCAGTTTTAGCTAAACCAGTTACATCACACGTTTCTTGTTTGGTGATTTTGTGGGGGTGTATCAAGCCATATAAACTCATCATGCACATGGCTAAGGATGTAGCGGATCCACTCTACCTCATCAAACATCAGAAAATACATGAACTGCAAGAAACCATTATCATGCACCGCCTTATATTCAGGTTTGAGATTTCCCAAACCATCAGCCAAATGCTTGTTGTATAGGTCCAACATGTATGCATTCCCAAGCTCTTCAAGGTCATAGTGAATGTAGGCCCTGATAACTTCATTATGCAGCACGTTGAAGGGAATGGATGAGAATGCACCTTCCGGATCATCCTCAACCAATTTAAATGGATGTTTCTCAAAGACTAGATGAGACCTATCCTTAATTTCAACCACAAGAGGAGTTACAATACCAAAAACTGAAGCCATTTCAAATCGTAGGGTTTACAAAAAACTGAAAAAATATGAATAGATAAATACCTTGCTTCACAACTGAGCGCTAAAATTCACTTAGAAGTTGTTGAAATTGCTATTGATATTGCCAAGTTTCTTTGCTCTTTGCTTTTCTCTTACTCGCTTGATCACATTGTGATGAATGAAGTCTTGAAATGCATTTTTATCCTTCGAAAACCTAATTTTTCACTATAATAAATGCAACAACTGGTTATCATGATCTTCATGAAATTTCATTCCAGAGCACAAGATCCTTTAGAAACTTTCAGATATCATTTGCACATATGATTCAGTGCTTCTGCAATCTTCCATAATTGATTGCAGATCACCAAAGAGGGGGTTCTTAGAATTTGCATGAAAAGCTTCCCCTAAGGCATAAAGCCCTAGTTACTGGTTGAAGATCCTGCACCAGATTTGGGTGCAGACCTGTTGTCAACTCTAGATTCATCCTTTCTCACCCACATCTTCTCATGCTTCTCATTGATCTTTTCTACTTTTGCTTTTCCTTTCTCATCTGATTTGTTCTTGTCTATCAGAACACTGTTCTTGCTTCTGCAGTACTTTGCAAAGTGATCGGTTTTGTTGCATGCTCGACAAACAACATTATTCTTCACAGGTTTGAAGTTCATTTGATTCTGTCTTTTCCTATACTGTTTAGAAATATGTCCAAACATTCCACAAGCATATCATCTTTTGTTCTAAAATTTATTCATTACTGCTCTACACACATTTGACTTGTGTCCAAAATTATTACATATGAAACACTAACCGGTAAAGGTAGGAACATTATTCATGTTGCTCATCATATTGTTATTGTTCATCATTCTATTATTCATCTTACTTCTGTACTGACTCGTCATATGACCAAATTTGTTGCAAGTAAAACATCTACCAGTAAATTTATGAGCATTAGGCTATCTTACCGGAGGATTCTTTCTCTTCTTCTGATCAGGTTTAGTATTGCCTTGTCCAGATCCTGAGGATTCACCTTTCTCAAATCCTAGACCTTGCATATCCTTTCCATGTCTGTAACTTTCCAACATCTCATACAACCTTGTTGAACTAGCTTTGAATTTGTCTTTGTATTCATTGGCAAAAGCAAGTTCATCCCTTAAGGTTCCAACCTGTCTTTCAAGTTCTTGACCATTATTCCTTGTTTGTGTCAACTCAAGATTCAACTGATCATTCTCATAGGTAAGCCTGAAGCATTCATCAACTCTTTCCTTCAATGATTGTGCCAGATTCTCTTCATTTTTCTTCTAGTCCTCAATTTTCTTACTTAGTCTCATCACAATGGATTGCATCTCATTCTTCAAAGCAACATCCTCTCTCTCAAGCTTGTTAACCTCATTAACTTTGTCCTCGTATTCCATGATCTGATCTTATTTCTCCTTCAACTTGTCCATTAATTCCTTCCTCTTTTCTCTACAGACACTAGCTTGATCCTTTAGGTCACTAATGAATTAATCAACAACATTTAGGTTCTTCTTCAAGGTACAAACCTCACTTATAGCTGCATCAAGATCCTCAAGTGCCACATTGAGTTGTCTCTGAAAACCAAAATCCATTGAATCAATCTCCCAGATCTTCCTCAAGTGGTTAAGCTTCCTCAAAGGAACTAGGCTCTGATACCAATTGTTAGAATCAAAGATCACTAAGAGGGGGGGGGGGTGAATCAGTGATCTACCAGAAATTGAAACCACAAACTTGTCCTTTATCCACTGGTTAACAATGCATAATAGAAAATAACACAAACATGCAACAAAGAATACACAAATCTACAACACCAGAATTTTTAGGTGGAAACCCAGAAAGGGAAAAACCATGGTGGGGCTGGAACCCACAATATTCATATGCTATGTCCAGGAGTACATAAATATTACATAGATGGGGAATGCACTTGCATTCAGGCTCACTACCTAGAGCTCACTGCTCAAATATACTTTCTCGAAAGGCTACAACCTTTAGGGAAGTTTCACTGACTTACAATTTGATTACAATGAGAAAATACAATGAAATGAACTCTCAGTTAGCATCTGATTATACAAGAATGAGTTCTAGTTAATTGCTGAATCTCTGACTATCTTTACTTTGTTGAATACTTTATTTTGGTCTTAGTCAGCTACCGGTTGGTCTAAAAGCAAAATACACATGTGAAACTGCACTCAATCGCACCAAAATGGATCAACACACTAACACACACCAAAAAATCAATTGCCAAATTGATCTTATATATACGGTCTTAATACAAAAGCAATCTCCTTCAAGTCAGCTTCAAGAAGTTTAACGTGTAGCTCAAAGTCGACTTCAATCTCAAACAAAACATAGCACCAAACTAAAAGATTATAATCACACGCTTCCTAAAGGTCTTCCCAATCACCAAGATCACAAAAACAATCACCAAAAACACCGCAATCATCGAAAATCATTCCGGATCAAAACATTACCAAAATACCTTATTTTATTGGTTAACTACCTAGCGGTTAACTCTAGCTTCTAGATAAGATGAGTCATGACTTCCAGATCGAATCACCATGAAGAGTTGCCATCAATGACAACCCTAGACCAATATGCAACTACCAGAAGCCACCTGAACTCACCAGATGAGTGTCAATTGCCAACAATATGTCAAGATTTTTGTTTTATGAATATCGTCTTGCTGTTGCTCTGCCTGTTACGTTTAGGCTCAATACAGATTGTCCCTTGATAGGTTCAGGATTTTTCCCCCAGTCTAAAAATAATAATTTATTATGGATATATACAATGATCCAAACCATGGCAAAAATTCACATATGGTGCCTGATTATGCACAAAAGGATTAATTATGGATATGTACAATGACAACGGATGGATGCGAGCAAAAGGATGCATGAACTAATAGATGTAAGAGCTAACTGACAAATAACGCCTATTGCCAGGTTTTCACCATTGATTTTTATTGCACTTTTTTCTCATTTTTCCTTTTTCTGATTTTTCTGTATTTTTTCTTTTTCTAAATTTTTCTAAATTTTTTCTTATTTTTTAAAATTTTTTTTTTCAGTTTATTTTTTGTATTTTTTCTTTTTATGATTTTTTTGTATTTTTGCTTTTTTTCTGATGTTTTTGGTATTTTTTAGACATAAAACATTTTTAGATGTAGACTATTGGTGGGTTCTTCGAGTTGATCCCCTTCTGGTATTGATAATTGATATGAATCGGATCCATATGCAGCTATGATGACAAAAGGGCCCAACCAATTTGGCTCAAACTTCCCTTTCTTTTGACGATCTTGCTGGTTACGTTGATTCTCTTTCAGAACTAGATCACTTACTTGAAATGTGCTATGCCTAACCTTGTGATTATAACTTTTGGACATTTTTTGCTGATATGCTTTCAAATGATCAAAAAAATTATGGCGACGCTCTTTCAATAATTATAGCTCTTGTAGCCTGGATACCTGTTTTTCTTCATCAAGAATGAGACCCTTGAGGGATATGCGCAAGGAGGGATATGCGCAAGGAATGTATTTCCACCTCAATAGGTAGGATTGTTTCTAATCCATAAACTAGAGAATATGGCGTGGATCTAGCGGGGTGCTCGGATACTAGTGCGATAGGCCCACAAAACAAGGTTTAATTGAACATGTCAGTCTCAACCAAAGTCATTGACAATCTTCTTGAGAATTTTTAGAATAGTTTTGTTTGACATCTTTGCTTGATGATTTTCTTGCGGGTAGTATGGTGTAGAAAATTTGTGTTGGATCTTGAATCTTTTATAAATCTCCTGGACATCTTGATTCTTAAAAGGTCTTCCATTGTAAGTGATGATAGAAATAGGAATACCATAGCGACAAATGATGTAGTTGGGGATAAATGAAGCAACTTGTTTCCCTATGACATTTATGAGAGGTAGAACTTCAATCCACTTTGTGAAGTATTTTGTAGCTGTGAGTATGAACTTGTGGCCATTAGATAAAGGAAGATGAATATTTCCCACTAGATCAAGACCCCATTGACAAAAAGGCCAACAAGTTGTTAGGGTATGGAGCTCCTAAGCTGGTGCATATATGAGTGCCATGAATCTGATATTCCTTACACTTCTTAGAGAATTGAAAATAATCTTTTTCCATAGTTGGCCAATAATAGCCTAATTGCATGAGTTACTGTGCTAGAGTAAGACTACTTGAATGAGTTGCACAAATACCGTTATGAACTTCTTTCAAGGCTTTCTCAAATTCTTCCCGCTCAAGGAATCTAAGGAGTGTACCATCTAGACCTTGTCTATAAAGTGTATTTGTGATGATAGTATAGCGAGTGGATTGTTGAATGAAGTTTCATTTTTGATTCCTTGATAGGTCGAGAGGAAGAGTGTTATCTTTCACGTATGTATAGATTTGGTCATAGCAAGAGATATTAGGTCCGAAAAGGCGACAAATTATTTGGGTATCAGGATAGTCATAAGCGGGGTAAAATAATTCTTCCACCAAGAATTCGTAACAATCTTGATTTTCCTGTGTCTGGAGTAAAGAAGCACTTGTAGCCATAGCATCTGTTGCTTTATTGTCATTCCTTAGAATTTTCTCAAATGTGATTTCTACAAAATATTTTTTGAAGTCATCAACTATCTTTTTGTAAGGCATTATTTTATCATCTTTTGTTTGATAATCATCATTTACTTGATTGATGACTAGTTGAGAATATCCATAAACATGTAAGTTGGTGGTATTCTATTCTACAATCATTTTTATTCCTGTAACCAATGCCTCATATTCTACCATATTGTTGGTGCAAGGAAAGCTCAACCTGTATGACTTTGGAATGGTGTGACGAATAGTATGCTTGCACTTGATCCATGTTGAGTATAAGAACCATCAAAATACAATTTCTAAGTTTGCTTGGTAATTGTAAGGACAACTGCATATGGGAACTCAATATGCGATGGATTGTCATCATGTAGTGATGCTTTAGCTAACTGATTTGCAATCACCAGACCTTTGATATCTTTTCTATCAACATACTCAATGTAGACACTTAAAAATAATTATTTTAATTATTTTTAATTCCTCACATAATTAATTAATTAATTAATTATGTTAATTAAAATTCTTCTCAATATTAATTAAATATAATTAATATTGTCACTATAGCATATGATTGATTTATTTAATAAATCAATCCCTTTATTTATTCTTCTAAAAAATCAAATCCTCACAAATCTTCCTTTTAGCTAATTAATTTCAATTAATTAGTTAACCTACATGATTCCTACAAATCATCTTCTTAATTCATCATTAACCTAATAAATTCTTCTAGAAACTTCCTAAACTCACTTAACATTATTCTTCTAATTTTTTATTCCCTCCACTCATTCTCTTTCCTAGTCAAATTCTCCTACAAATATAAATCCCACTTAACATTTCCTCTAATCCCCCTTCTAATGAGTCATTAATGGCTAATCATCATGATTAGCCACAAAGTCAACTCTTTGTCCTTTCATCCAACCACTAGCTTTAAATACTCTTTTTCTAGATGAATGTAAGATTTTCAAAATCTCACATTCCTCTAGGCATTTCCCTCTCCCAAGGAATTTTTAATTCTTTTTTATTCTTCTAATCCCCATAATATCCGTTTTTGGAGAATTTTTAATTCCTCCAATGCATCTTGTAGAGTGTGGAGATATGAAATGCCTTCAAGGCATATTTCTTGGTCTCCACACCCTCTCTTGGACCTTGTGTGACCTCACAAGTAAATCTTAGCCCTTCATCTCAAATTCATCCTAGCCATCCATTTTCCTCTCCTCTTCCTATAAAATAGGGTTCCATCCCTTCATTCAAGACATCTTGAAATCCAGTAAATTTATGCTACCCTTTTGAGCCCAGGAAATCATCTTGGCAACTTGATCATCTCATCCTTATCATTTTTCAAATCCATTCGATTTGTGCACAGTATTGGAGAGCCATCCACATCCAACAATGAAAGGAGCACATCAAGTGGAGCATTATCAAGGGGCACCTTCACTTCATCAAGCTCAATCCGAAGGAGAAGGTAAAATAGCAAGGTGAAATGGTCTTTTAGCATTCTGCATGTTTATTTCGTTATGTTTTGATCAATTTACCTTTCAAATCTATTTTCCCCTCTTCATTTTGGCATGCCCGGTGGGACCCACGTCCCTAAGAACTAATGTTGTTGTGTTTTTAGGTATTTTGTGAGTTGTGAGATGCAGGTTCTAGAATAGTGCGACTGCAGAATATATATATATCTTTTTCGCAGGTTCTAGAATTGCGGCTCTACATTTTTGCACGACAGCTCCTCCTTATTTTGTTCTGTTTCTATTTTTTTTTTATGTTTCTATTTCTGCTGCAGCACGACAACTCTATTATTTGATTTGTTGTCTGCTCTGTTTTAGTATAATCTGTGTGAAAGTAGGAGAGTATGCTCTTGTCTATATAGACAATCAAAAATCCAGACCTTTCACTTTTTTATTCTATTTAACACGACTATATGCTCTGACCATAAGAAAGTGTAAAAATAGGAGAGTATGCTCTTGTCTATCTAGACAATCAGAAATCCGGACCTTTGACACTTTTCTATCTATGTAGTGCTACTGTCTACTCTGTTAATCTATTTGAAAATTTTTAGGCACTAACTATAGTCTGCATTTAATTTATTTATTTCCTATTATCTGCTTTGTTTAAATATAATCTGTCCACCCGCAGGAAAGTGTGAAAGTAGGAGAATATGCTCTTGTCTATCTAGACAATCAGAAATCTCGACCTTTGCTCCAATAAGTAAAGGGGTGGACAAAGTAACATTTTTATTTTATTCTGTTTAGTGCAACTATTTGCTCTGTTAAATCTAGGGTTTATGTCTGCTCTGCTAAATCTAGGGTTTTTGTTTTGTTAAATTTAGGGTTTCTATTTTGTTAAATTTAGGGTTTCTGTTCCGTTAAATCTAGGGTATAAAAAAAAAAAAAAGAAAAAAAAAAGATTTTTTTTTTTTTTCCTGTTTCTTCGCCATATCTTCTTTATCTTGACTCCATTTTCCTCCAAACTTCACTAGATTCTTCACATTGCCATTTTCCACATTTTCTTCCTTGGGGGCCTTATCTCAAAAATCCACTTTTTGAAGCCCAAAATCCCATATTCCTCTATTTTTAAGGTTTGCCATAACCTTTTCCCCTTTTATCCAATCACCTCCAAATTTTTTCCATATTATCCATCTCCAACTTTTGCTTCTTTGTCCCTCTTGGACAAATTTTCCCATTCCTTCATCTTTCCTCCAAAATCCTCATTTTACGCTTGCCTATCCCTTGGAAAGTGACAAAACCCTAGTCAAACCCCATTTACCCATCAAAACTTCCTTCAAATCCACATTGTCATTAGTAAAAAAGTTTTTATTCATGTTTTTCTATTCATTCCCAAAAAATTAAAAAAATTAATATTTTTGTCATTTTGTTGCCTTTTGCAGGATGCTTGTTGAAGACTCTATTTTTCAAACTACTAATCAAGTGGTTTTGCAGATTGCCTAGCTGATTCAACCAAATATTGTGCATTTATTTAAATTAGGCACCTAGATATTAATTAAAATGGAATGAATCATTGTCTTATGTGTCTTTAAGAAAAGTGTAAAGGTAGGAAAGTATGCTCTCGTCTTACTAGACGATCAGAAATCCAGACCCTCCAACTTTTTCTTGTTTGATTGTGTGTTTACCTCTAGTGGGCCTGCCCTCCCAACTTGCTCTTTTAGAAAGTAAGAGGGGAACGACCCAAGTGAGTACACCCGAACCTGGGGTTCCCAACTCACTATAATAAATAGGCCATTGACTACGAAAGGGTTAATGGTTGGGGCTCTATGAGAGTTCACTCTCACATTGGGTGCTTAGTAGGATCCTAGAGATCTCAATCATGCTTGCATGACTACTAAGTTCTTGGTGCTTCGTTGGGCTATAGGCCTCAATTGCGCTTGCGCAACTTCGAAGGGTAGCTCCTAACGGGAAGACTTACTAAACACCTTGTTCATAGTGGCCAAAAACCCTCTAGTCATTGGTGCAGGAGGTCGGACCTCTGGAGCGGCCCATATTCTTACGGCCCTTAGTAGAGACACAAACTTCACCATGAGGAGTTTTCATGGGAATTGATGCTTGGCTGCCCCGAGAAGTGAGTGTCGTGGAGGGGAGCCAGTGGGGTCAAGCATCTAAGTGTCCGCTCTGGGTAAGCGTAGATGGGAAACCAATTGCGATTCAATGACTATTGTCCTTGCCAGCCTTAAGAATGTTGTATATGAGCATGAGTGTCTTTGAGATAATATGCATTTAATCATTGTGTTTTCTTTGTTTGATACATACTTGCCAAGAGTAGACTAAAAACACATCACTATCCCTAAACACTTTGCAAAAATATTTGTCAAGACACAAACAAATTATCCAAGTCATTACCCACATCAAGTCTAAAATTGCATCAAAACTCTGTCCATCCCATTTTTCATAAGCCTAAGAGAGAAGCTAAAAGTTTATCCTCTACGTCAACATTCAAGTTTGTCCTTTGAAACACCTACTATCATCCAAATCAGGGTGGTTATATCCCTTCATACAACTTGCCATTTAAATAGATCCTTCATATTCATGCCAAAGACAACCTAGTCATCAAGTTTTCTTCTAAACCATCACTACCATACCTTCTTCATCAATCATCCTCAAATTTCTTAAATCCTTTAATCCTCAAATTTTTTAAGTCCTTTCATCTTCAAATTTCTTAAATCCTTTCATCACACAAATTTCTTAAAACCTTTCATCTTCAAATTTCTTAAGTCCTTTCATCACAAATTTCTCTAGTCCTTTCATCCTCAAATTTCTTAAGTCCTTTCATCACACAAATTTCTTAAATTCTTTAATCCTCAAATTTCTTAAGTCCTTTCATCACAAATTTCTTAATTCCTTTCATCCTCAAATTTCTTAAGTCCTTTCATCACAAATTTCTTAAGTCCTTTCATCTTCAAATTTCTTAAATCCTTTCATCACAAATTTCTTAAATCCTTTCTTTCGTCACAAATTTCTCAAGTCCTTTCATCCTCAAATTTCTTCAGTCCTTTCATCCTCAAATTTCTTAAATCCTTTCATCACACAAATTTCTTAAGTCCTTTCATCCTCAAATTTCTTAAGTCCTTTCATCACAAATTTCTAAAATCCTTCCATCACAAATTTTCTAAGTCATTTCATCACAATTTTCCTAAGTCTTTTCATCACAAATATCATGTATGGTTGCAACTCGATCCCAAAAGAAAAAGATGGCTGATCAACAATATGGCATGCCAGACATTGGTGTCCTATATGAAGATCCCATGCAAGATCATACACAAAGTGGGAAACCAAGCAATCAAGATCAAAGCCAAAATCTTGACATGGTTAACCAAGATGAACTTTGTCTGGAAGTGCAAACTTTCCTAACAGATTCTTATAACCAAGAGATGATGGAAAAGTTTATTAAACACAATCCTACTGCACTTCTGAAAATTCTTCTTGAACATGGAGCTCAACTTTCACTTGAATTTAATAGATCCGCTCTTGTCCAACAACCACAAGGAGACCTCACTCCCACACAAAGTGCTGCACCTACTATTCAAACTCAATCAATTGCAGCCCCATCAATCATCCAAGCCCAATCAATGCCACCCGCGACACCTCCCACCATGGTCTCCATCCCATCTTCTTCCTCCTTACCATCCATACCACTATCAAATCCAATCTCATCCATTCTCCAACAAACTTCTATACTGCCTCCTTCTATTCAACCACATATTTCTTTTCCACAAACTTCCCTTTCTCCCAACAATGTCGCAACTTTTATCCATACCGCATTCAATCCCGTCACAATAGTTGACGGACCACAACCAACTATCACACAAACCCCAGTGACATCGGTCATCACATCCCACGTTCCCCCCACCTCATCATATCAATATATTGGTGGTGGTGCACCTTCTTTGGTTCATCCAATTCTTGAGGCAAATACAATCCATCAATATCAAAGTCCACAACAAGACCTCATCAAGGAAATTCAAGACATGAAGAATATCATCAAAAACATGAAAGAAAAGACTAATAAAAGGAAAACTTACTTATTCAAAGAGTTTTACCCTTGTCCTTATGACCCATCTATATCAGTTGCACCATATCCCCTAGGATTTGAGATCCCTAAATTCACCAAGTATGAAGGCAAAGGAGACCCCCGCGACCATGTCCGAGAATTCCATATCTTATGCCAAGAAGTCTCCTATAGTGACCTTTATCTTCGCAGACTCTTTCCCAAGAGTCTCACGGGAGACGCCCTAACATGGTTCTCATCTTTACCACGAGGTTCCATCGTCTCTTTTCCAGACTTGGCAGAAAAATTTGTGGCCCACTATGCATACAACATGGGTAATTATGTTTCTATGATGGACCTATGTAATACAAAACAAAGGCCTAGAGAAACCTTTGCCAATTTCCTACAAAGATGGCGACATCTTATCAAAAAATTCCAGTGGGACATGCCAAAACAACATCAAATTGAACTATTTCAAAAGAACTTGGTGCCTGAACTTTCAAGACCTTTAATATCTCAATGTATCAAATCCTTCCAAAAATTGATCGATAAGGGCCTCACCCTTGAACGTGTCTTGTTGGAGGAAGGAACCTTGAAACATTACCAGAAGTCATCACAAATTTTTCCTCTTATCATAACGACAAGCCAAAATTCTAGGCTAAAAATAAAAACGTGGTCAATGATGGTGTAACTGATGCAAAGCGGGTCCAAACTGTGGCCGCTCCCCCAAAATCCACCACTAATATTCATCAATTCAACAATCAAAACAATTCAAATCAATCTCAAAAACCTCACAACAATGTCTCAATCCAGGGACGACCACCCCGATCGAATAACAGGACTCCAAGAGATTTCACTCCTCTTTTTGAGCCTATTGAAGTGGTGTTTCAAAAACTTGTCCAAGCAGGTATAGTGGTTTTTCCAATCACTCACCCATTTGATCCCAATCAACCTAAACCAAGATGGTATAATGAAAATGAGTATTGTGAATACCATTGTATCAAGGGACATGATACATGAAAGTGTATGAAACTGAAGATCTACATACAAGATCTCATTGATAGAGGTGAGATTGAGGTAGCAAATGCAAAACCTGGTAATAACAATGACAAACTCAAAATGTACCAGGAACCCTTCCCAAAGCATGATAAAGGAAAAGGCTCATCATCTAACGCAATGGGTTATGACTATGCTAATCACGTAACTGGTTTTAATTTTTTAGTAAGTCGCATTGAACTTGCAGACAATCATGTCAATGTCATAACCATCCAAGGAGTTAATCCTCCTTCTTCCCAAAGCAGACCAAATCCAGCTAGAATAGTCATTCAAGGTGCCACGCCTTCCACCTCCCATTTCCAGAATGACTGCAATGCAACTACACACCGAGGAAGAGTCACCATCCAAGGAGTTCCTCCCCCACCAAACCCCCCACCCATGTCTTCCGCGCACTGATATGACCTCCTTGATCAACTTGGGAAGACACCCACGCAGATCTCCATTTTGGAACTTCTCAAGACTTCTTCGGTCCATAAAGAAATTTTGGAACAAGCCCTTCTCCAATCACGTGTTCCTGATAACATCAACGCCACCCAATTTCAAACCCTCATTGGAAACCTTGCTGCCTAGCAACACATTGTATTTAACTCCAAAGATGCTCCCGCAGATGAGGACCATAACAAACCTTTGCACATCGAAGCTCTCATCCACAAACACAAGGTCAAACGTATCCTGATAGACGGTGGATCCGGGCTTAATCTGTGTACATACAAATTGATAAAACAATTGGGACTTTATGAGGATATGATAGACACATCAGGAAGGATCACAATAAAGGCATATGATGATGCAGAAAGAATTTCAAAGGGTGTAATCAACTTACCTCTTCAAGTGGGCCCCATTACAATTGAAACCCCTTACCAAGTACTCGATCTTGATCTCCCCTACAACATTCTCCTCGGGAGGCCATGGATTCATTCCTTGCAGGCCGTACCCTCCACCTATCACCAATGCATCAAATTCCCCTATAATGGAAAAGTGATCACTGTCAAAGGTGATCCCCAACCTTTTCAATATTGCAAACTATTAGAGGGGAAGCATCCATATCATTGCCCACTAAATAGACCTTCGCTAACGCCTCCATCTGACACATCAAATGTTGCCTCCACATCATCCCAACCAAATAATCGAATCAATATCTTGGACAATGGCTATGGAGAATACAAATTAGAGGACGTCTTATTAATAGGCAACCTCCCTCTCTCTCCTAAATCATTTGGCAAACTAAACGGGCTAAAAAAGGACCCGAAACCAGTCATGCAATGCCAAAACACCACCTTCCAGCAATGGGGCCCACTTGATAATGAGAACCTCGAAGCAGACATCTCTTCATGGCTGTACTGAGAAGAGGATGATGATCCGACAAGAATATCCAAAGAAATGTACCCAAAAGCATTTGCCATAGTTGAAAAAATGGGTTACAAATGACATGGTCTAGGACCAAAGGAGAAAGGAAGAAAATCACCCATAAATCCTATCTCCTATAGATACAACAAAGGCTTGGGGTACACCCTGGTGCCTAAGATTACTATCGCCGGTGCCCCTTCTAGTCCTTCTTCGGATATCGAAAGCACTGACGAAGAGGAATTCCACAAAATGCCTTATGAATACAAGAAAGATACCTTCTTCGATGCTTACATCAATACCATCACCCCCATAACCCCTCCCACTTCACATGAGCTACATCTTGTCCATCCTGAACTCATTGACTGGGGCCAATGAGATAAACCCACTTTAGATATCTGCATCGATGATAATGCTCTCATTGCTCTCCCAACAACGCAAAATATGGAAGATTGTAATAGAATTGAGGGTATTCAACTACATGAAAAGGGATACTTTGGTAGTCAAGTCAATGCCCTTATCCACAAAAAAGATAATAAAAGAAAAATATATGATTTCCTAAGTGAAAACCTCCCTGAGGTGCCTTTGGATGAACAAGAAATAAAAACAAAGCGCGTATCTGAAAGTGAAAACCTGGAAAAGGCACTTGATGATGAGGGATTTGACCTCCCTACCATTGGTTACCTTCCATAGGACAAATCAAATTTGTTGATAGAAGAAACAAATAGCATCAACATGGGCACCGAAGTCATTCCAAAAAATGTGCTCATTACCAAATCCCTCACCGAAATTGAGAAACAAGACTTCATCAACTTCCTTACAGAGGTTAAAATCAATTTTGCATGGTCCTATTCCGATATGCCAGGGTTGGATCCTACCTTGGTGGTTCACAATCTCGTCATCCGTCCAGATGCAAAACCTGTAAAACAAAAACTCCACAAAATGCACTTGCATATTGCTCTCTAGGTCAAGGCAGAACTTCAAAAGTTGTTAGACGTAGAATTTATCAAACCCATAGACTACATTGAATGAGTCTCCAACATTGTACCTATTGGCAAACCTGCTGGGGGCATCTGCATCTACACAGATTTCTAAGATCTAAATGTAGCTTGTCCTAAAGATGATTTCCCACTCCCAAACACAGATATGATTGTGGATCTTATAGTAGGACATGAAATGCTATCGCTAATGGATGGGTTTTCTGGATACAACCAAATTAGGATAGCAGATGAGGATCAACATAAAACTGCATTCACAACACCATGGGGTACTTTTTGTTACCGGGTCATGCCTTTTGGCCTTAAAAATGCTGGAGCTACATATCAATGGGCAATGACAATAATTTTTCATGACCTCTTGCACGAAATTATGGAGGACTACGTGGATGATCTGCTAGGCAAATCCAAGACAAGACAAGAGCACATCCCTATTCTAAAATAGATCTTCGAAAGATTGGAAAAATACAAGCTGCGCCTAAATCCCAAAAAGTGTGTGTTTGGCGTCACATCGGGAAAACTACTAGGATTCATTATTTCCCACAGAGACATTGAGGTTGATCCCACAAAGGTAAAAGCTATTATGGAAATGCCTCCACCAAAAAACTCTCAGACAACTACACAGTCTCCAGGGAAAAATCCAATATGTCAGGCGTTTCATTTCATAGCTAGCTGACAAGTGCCATCCATTTGCACACCTGTTACGTAAAGACACAAAATTCAAATGGGATTGCCTCTGTCAAAAGGCCTTTGAAAAATTAAAAGAATATCTAGCATCACCTCCAGTTTTGATGCCACCTACCCCTGGAAAACCCCTCATTTTGTACATATGTGCTACTACAGTGGCATTAGGGGCATTACTGGCGCAAACAGATGATCAAGGGAAGGAACATGCCATTTACTACATCAGTTGGACGTTGGTAGGATATGAACTCAATTACACCCCCATTGAAAGAGCATGTTTGGCATTAGTGTTCAACACACAGAAACTACGACACTATATGCTAAATAATAAGACAAAATTAATTGCTAAAATTGATCCACTTAAATATCTCTTGTCCAAAGCTGCTCTCACTGGAAGAACCACCAAATGGGTCATGCTCTTAAGTGAGTTTGACATTGAATATGTGGACAGAAAGGCAATCAAGGGACAAGTCATTGCAGATCAGTTGGCTGAAGCTCCACTTCTAGGCGACCATCCTCTTCTCACAAAATTACCAGATGAGTTCGTTATGACTGTTACCACATCCTCCACATGGAAATTGTATTTTGATGGCTCCTACACTCAAAATGGATCGAGGGTAGGAATATTATTTGTCACACCTCAAGGAGATGGCATCCCCAAATCATACAAGATAGCCTTTGCATGTACTAATAACATAGCAGAATACAAGGCCCTTATCACAGGTTTACGCTTGGCTATCCACTAGAAAATAAAGGAATTACAAGTCTATGGCGATTCCTAGCTCGTCATAAAATAAGTCAATGATGAATACCAGACAAAAGATGATAAACTCTTTCCCTACCATACCATGGTTGAAGATCTTAAGCAACATTTCATAGAAATCAAGTTTGATCAAATCCCATGAACAAACAATAGGGCTACAGATGCAATGGCCACCATTGGCTCCCTCCTTCAAATGTCAGCACACACTCAGAAGTGCAAGTTCTTGGTCGAGCAATTGTTTATACTGGCATACGACCTACCAGAGTTTGAAATGGTGTGTGTTCTCGTTGGTCCTGAGTCCCCTTGGTACCAAGAAACCTTCGCTTTCCTCAAAGACAACACCATTCCCCCACACCTCACCAAAATCCAATAGCAAACTTTCATCCACCAATGTGCCCGTTACACCATCCTTGCAGACACCTTGTTCAGAAGGCATTTTGATGGTTCCCTCCTAAGGTGTTTAGATAAACAAGAAGTAGAATGGGCATTACGTGAAGTACATGAGGGTATCTGTGGGGCACACTCAAGTGGACTCACATTGGCTAAAAAACTTTTGAGAATAGGATACTATTGGCCTAAAATGGAAGAAGATGCATACAATTATGTGAAGAAATGCATCCCTTTCTAGCAGCATGGCGACAAGATTCATGCACTGTCACAAGAATTGCAGCCATTCATTACACCATGGCCTTTCTCGTAGTGGGGGCTCGATCTCATTGGAAAAATCCATCCTTCATCTTCCAACGGAAATAAATTCATTATCACCGCCACCGAATACTTCACCAAGTGGGTAGAGGCTATCCCTCTTACTTTCACCACCGATAAGCAAATATCCAAATTCATCCTGAACTACCTAATTTGCCGATATGGCATCCCAAAAGTTATCATCACAAATAATGGTAAACAATTTAAAAACTAGGATGTCAAATAACTCTGCCAAAAATTCAACATCCAACACCACTTCTCCACTCCATATTATCCCCAAGGCAATGGCCAAGCTGAGGCTTCTAATAAAACCCTAATAAAAATCCTCAAAAAGATAGTCAATGAAGCGGGTCGTGATTGGCACCTCCAAATCCATCCTGCATTGTGGGCCTACCGCACCTCCATCCGCACCCCCACAGGTGCCACTCCTTATTCCCTAGTATTTAGTTCCAAAGCTATCCTTCCCCTTGAGATCGAGATCCCCTCTCTAAGGGTATCACTGCAAAACATCCTACCAGAGGAAGAATACAGAAGTGCCTACTTACAAGAGCTATAATTGTTAGATGAAAGGCGCCTCAAGGCCTTGAATCATCTCCGGGTATATCAAAACCATCTACGCATGAGTTATCATAAAAAAGTCAGAAACCAAGAATTCAAAGTTGGTGATCTTGTCCTCATGGAGAATTAGAAAAATCTACAAGAAAGAGAAAAGAAAGGAAAGTTTGAGCCTAATTGGCTTGGACCATATGTAATCATAGCGAAATATGGATCAAGAGCTTATCAGTTGGCTACACCTGAAGGCGATCCTTTGGATGATCTGATGAATATCATGCACCTCAAAAGGTTTTATGCTTAGTCCTCAGAAAGTCTTAAATTGTCAAAAAAATAAAAAATGAGAAAAAAAGATCCTAAAAAAATCGTCACTTTGGTGCAAACCTGGCAAACAGGCACCTTATGATACAAAAAAATTAAGAAAAAAAAAATCAGAAAAAGAAAGAAAAACAATTCGTGACGCTATGGGCAAGTATCTTGGTGAAAACCTCTATGCAGGTGCCAAGGTAAATAACCGGATCCATTGTCTATCATGTCGATACTACAAATCATCTGCCATCCAGCCCACCCATGTACAACATTCCTTCTTTTCCGCCTCCCAATAAAACAAGCGTATGATGACGAGTCTTCACCTGAGTCATGAACAAGAAATGTCCCAGTGAAACTAAGTTTTATGCCTCTGTATAAGCTTCAAGAAGTCTTGAGAAACAATCCCAAGTCCATCCGAGCTCTACTCTTGGCAAGAGGTATCATTTGGTCGCAAGGAAGAGACTTGTTAGATTTTGTTAGATCTTTTCATATAGGCTTGCATCTTTTTCCCTACGACTGCCACTATTTACGACTACCTGGGTTCTTCCATATCCAGGTATGTTATGATAGGTGCATACTGGGGCATATTTCATAATATGACATGTTTTGGATCCTTCTTGTATAAACCGGTGACTTGGTACTAGTGTTTATCAACACTTACCTTCTCATGTACAAGAGGTATCAGTGTGTTTGAGGGTTTCCTTGCACGAACCCACAACTTTGTATTAGTGTTTCTTAACACTTGCATTGTTGTATGCAAGAAATTCTCTTTTGTCTGCAGAGTTAGTCCATGCCCTAGGTTTCTCATGGCATCCTGATTTCTATAATCAGTGGTGCAAGTCACTCAGGGCAACATCAAACTAGGTTGGCTCTCCACATTTGTTGTGCACAAAATGTCACCATCATTCCATCAAATCCTAAACTCAATAATCCCATGGAGTTCTCAATTACCCCCATTTTCCTTCGCGGTCTCACATCTTGTATTCTTCTTTCCAAATACCTCACGATTGCTTCATATTTCTTCCTCATTTATCCCTTCCACCCTAATTTTTCTTCCTCTATTTTTTTTCCTCACATAATCAATTCTGATTCTGATCATGTCTTATACAGGATAAATCCTTCCTGAAACCAGATGTTGTGATCAATCACGTCTTATACAGGATGAATCCTTCCTGAAACCAGACGTTGTGATCGATCATGTCTTATATAGGATGAATCCTTCCTGAAACCAGACGCTCTGATCATGTCTTATACAGGATGAATCCTTCCTGAAACTAGACGTTCGTTGTGATCGATCATGTCTTATACAAGATGGATCCTTCCTGAAACCAGACGTTGTGATCGATCATGTCTTATACAAGATGAATCCTTCTTGAAACCAGACGTTGTGATCTGATCATGTCTTATACAAGATGAATCCTTCCTGAAACTAGATGTTCATTATGATTGATCATGTCTTATACAGGATGAATCCTTCCTAAAACCAGACATTGTGATTGATCATGTCTTATACAGGATGAATCCTTCCTGAAACCAAATACTCTTATCATGTCTTATACAGGATGAATCCTTCCTGAAACCAAATACTCTTATCATGTCTTATACAGGATGAATCCTTCTTGAAACCAGACGTTGTGATCAATCATGTCTTATACAGGATGAATCCTTCCTGAAACCAAACACTTTGATCATCTTTGTCTTATAAAAGATGAATTCTTCCTGAAACCAGACTGAATCTAGATCTTATCAATCCAATTGATCAAAATTTTTCAATCTTACCAACCTAAGAAATCAAGCTAATCAAAGAACTTTCTTTTTCATCACATCAAACCTATCGGGACATCAATTTTGCAAAACTCTAAAGATAAAATACCTCAATTGATCTCTCGAGGGGGCATCACCATACAATAATCTATCAATCAAGAGCCGGAGCATCCTATCAAACCAATATCAACATCAAAACAAGATTATTCTTTGAATCAATGCGTCATCACACCTCGCTTCAAAGAGGGGCAAAATGTAGACACTTAAAAATAATTATTTTAATTATTTTTAATTCCTCACATAATTAATTAATTAATTATGTTAATTAAAATTCTTCTCAATATTAATTAAATATAATTAATATTGTCACTATAGCATATGATTGATTTATTTAATAAATCAATCCATTTCTTTATTCTTCTAAAAAATCAAATCCTCACAAATCTTCCTCTTAGCTAATTAATTTCAATTAATTAGTTAACCTACATGATTCCTACAAATCATCTTCTTAATTCATCATTAACCTAATAAATTCTTCTAGAAACTCCCTAAACTCACTTAACATTATTTTTCTAATTTTTTATTCCCTCCACTCATTCTCTCTCCTAGTCAAATTCTCCTACAAATATAAATCCCACCTAACATTTCCTCTAATCCCCCTCCTAATGAGTCGTTAATGGCTAATCATCATGATTAGCCACAAAGTCAACTTGTTGTCCTTTCATCCAGCCACTAGCTTTAAATACTCTTTTTCTAGATGAATGTAAGATTTTCAAAATCTCACATTCCTCTAGGCATTTCCCTCTCCCAAGGAATTTTTAATTCCTTTTTATTCTTTTAATCCCCATAATATCCGTTTTTGGAGAATTTTTAATTCCTCCAATGCATCTTGTAGAGTGTGGAGATACGAAATGCCTTTAAGGCATATTTCTTGGTCTCCACACCCTCTCTTGGACCTTGTGTGACCTCACAAGTAAATCTTAGCCCTTCATCTCAAATTCATCCTAGCGATCCGTTTTCCTCTCCTCTTCCTATAAAATAGGGTTCCATCCCTTCATTCAAGACATCTTGAAATCCAGTAAGTTTATGCTGCCCTTTTGAGCCCAGGAAATCATCTTGGCAACTTGATCATCTCATCCTTATCATTTTTCAAATCCATTCCATTTGTGCACAACATTGGAGAGCCATCCACATCCAAAAATCAAAGGAGCACATCAAGTGGAGCATTATCAAGGGGCGCCTTCACTTCATCAAGCTCAATCCGAAGGAGAAGGTAAAATAGCAAGGTGAAATGGTCTTTTAGCATTTTGCATGTTTATTTCGTTATGTTTTGATCAGTTTACCTTTCAAATCTATTTTCCCCTCTTCACTGAATATCAAACTCGCTCAAGATCGTAACCCACTTTTCTAATCTTCCTGTTAATGTTTCTTTTTTGAGAAGGTACTTTAATGGATCTATTTTGGTTATCAGCTTGTTTGAGTGAGTTAGCATATAGTGTCATAGTTTTGGGGATGCAAACACTACAAGTAAGAATGGTTTCTCAATAGGTGAGTAGTTGATCTCATATCTGACTAAGGTTCTACTGATACAATAGATGGCTCGTTCTTTCACTTCATGATCTTGTTGTGCTAGTAGAGATCCTAGTGATACATTAGTGGATGATATGTAAAGAAATAATGGATTTCCTTCAATTGGAAACATTAACACAAGTGGATTAATTAGATATTCCTTTTTTTGTTGAAGGATTTTTTTACATTTGTCATCCCATCTGAATGGAACATTTTTGTGCAATAGATCGGTGAATGGATGACACCTATCAACTAATTGAGTAATGAACCTTCTGATGGATTGGAGTCTTCCTTGAAGAGACCATAGTTGATTGATACTTTTAGGTGATTCCATTTCCATGATGGCATTTAATTTTGTAGGATCCACTTCTATGCCTCGAGCCAAAATAATGTATCCCAAAAGTTTGCCAAAAGTGATGCCAAAAGTGCATTTCTTTGGATTTAACCATAGCTTGTATATTTCTAATTAGTCAAAGATCTTACCCAGGATCTCAAGATGTGATTATCTAGTATGTGATTTAGCCAATAGATCATTGATAGAATCTTCCATGAATGTGTGCATAATGTCATGGAAAACTGTTGTCATCGCTCTTTGGTATGTAGCACCTGCATTCTTCAATCCAAAAGACATGATGTTCCAAAAAAAAGTACCCCAAGGACATATGAAAGATGTCTTCTCTGGATCTTCAGGTGCTATTTTAATTTTATTATACCCTAAAAAACCATCCATTAAAGAAAAAATTTCATGTCCAACTGTCAAGGCCACTATGATGTCTATGTTTGGTAAAGGAAAGCCATCCTTTGGACACACTTTATTGAGATCTCTGAAGTTTGTACATACCCTGATACTCTTGTCTGGCTTGGAAATAGGAACAATGTTTGATACCCACTCTAGATATCCTATAGGTTTGATAAACTCCACATCTAATAGTTTCTTCAATTCTGGTTTAATGAGTAAGGCTATGGGAGGATGCATTTTTCTCAGCTTTTGTTTTACTGGTTTGGCATTTGGTGAAAAATTCAAATGACACATTATGAGATTAGGATCCAACCCTGGGATGTCTGCATATGACCAGGAAAATTTTATTTCTCTTCTTCAAAAACTCAATGTAGTTCTACTTCTCTTGCTTTGATAATGATGCTGTTGGATGCAAAATCTTTGGATTGTCTGATGTACCAATGTTTACTGCTTTCGTTGGCTTAATCAGTATAGAAGACATTTCTTGATAATATTTAGGAAGAATGTCAAATCTCCCATCCTTTGGTGCCTCAAGGAGGTTTTTACAATCAGATAAATCCTTTCTTTTTACTTTTCCTTGATCTAATATTTCCATTAAATGGGTTTCAACATTAGACCTGATATTTATTTATTTATTTCTACTTTTGCAATTGAGAGATTCAACACCCCCTCGACTAGAAGATGCATTAGCGAAATCACTGGTAGAATTTGTTTTAGGTTCTACTGCATTGAGATATAGGGAGATGACATGATCGTTAGAAAATTTATCTATCTCAATGGGTCAATGGTTTTCCCAATTAATGAGTTTGAGATGCATCAAAGGTAAAGGATCATCATATTGTTGTGTGTCAATGTCATTAAGGGTCATAATGGAGATATCAAAGTCTTCAATGATTATTTCTAGGTCTAGGATATTATCCTCCTCAGAATGACCTTTCACGAGCAGTTTCTAATCATCCTTAATGGAGTTAGAATGGATATATTGTGACTCTAATTCAAGTGGTCTGTACTTTGATGGTTTTCCTTCTTACAAGTGAACTACATCAATGTCGACATATTTGGCATAGCACGATCTTTCAAAAGATTCTTTAGAATGATATGAATCCCACTCCCATTCATTGGAATCTATTTCACTGGAAGCTTGTAATTTGAAGATTTGTTCATAGAGGTTATTAGTAGCTTCTTCTTTCTTTCTGGAAAGTTCTTCTACTCTTCTTTCTTCTACCTCTTCTTGCTGTTTGTGTGTTGCTTCTTTTGCCTATTGTTTGCAAATTGCTTCTTCTTGTTGTTTGCATATGGATTTCTCTTCTCTCCTAATGGCAAGTTCTTGTTTCTTTTCGTTTACTTTCCTCTTCTTATTGCTTTTGAGTTGCTTCTTCTCATTGTTGATCTAGATTGCTCTGTCAAAATCCCAGTCCCGATTTGACTTTAGCATGTTGAGAAGGAGGTTGTATAGGTTCTAAGATACCTTCTTTTCTTTTGCCTATAGGACCACTACCACAATATCCCATTATCTGCATGATATCATATCCTTTTCCATACTTCTCTATTGGGATGCTGACATTGTTAACCTTTGGTTTAATTTCTTCTTTATCATTGTATAGCCATTGTAAAATATCTTTATCCTTGATTTCCTCAGCTAGAGTCCCTATTTTGACAAATGATCCATCAAGTATTTTAAGTGGTTTTGAGACTAGTTGTTGTCTTGATGTTAATGGCTTTCCTTATGATTTTGGAGAGAGTGGTAAATCTGGTAATGAATATTCTCCTACCCCTTTGTCTTTCAGTTGCACCTTTTTCTCAAAACTTGCCAAGATTGAGGCAAACACCTTTTCTTTGGATGGTTCACTAGATGAAGATGCTTATTTGTTGTGTGGATCAATAACCTCTTTCACTAGTTTCAGATTACTTCAATATTGGAAAGGATTTGAGTCTATTGAAATTGTGATTTCTTACTCATTGTAAGGAAACTTTAAGAACTAGTGATAAGTTGAGGGAATAGCTTGCATGTCATGGATCCATGACCTGTCTAGGAGTATGTTGTAGGATAAATTCAGGTCCAAAACTTGACACACTGTTAGATAAGTGTCTTTATGTGAAAACTCCATGCTCATTGTGCAAAATTACCTCATGTGGTCTTGTGGATTAGTTCTACCATTATATTTGTCATATTTAGGGATTTTGCAGTTTAGAGGGAATGGTATCCTGTTTAGATTCTGGTCAAATGGATAAGGGTAGATATCTTGCAGTGAATACCTCTTTGTGGTTCCTCTTTGCATATCTTGAATTTGTGTTTGAAGTGCTTATATTTTTTGCGTAAGAGTTAAAAGGAGATTATCCGCATTGTTCCTTGTTTCGTTGTCTTGGTTGTTTTGAATACTTTCATCATGAGTATTACTAGTATCATTTGGAGTCTTTCTTGTTCTTTCACTTTGTTTCAATCACGTGACATCAAAGTCATGAGGCAAATTAACACCTTGATGTGCAAACATGAGAAAATATTTTTTTTTATCCATTTTCAAGACATTTTCCACGAATTTACCAAATTTTAGATCTTGTTGTGCTTCTTTGACTGTTTCCTATGTTATTTCCTCATCAACATCATCTTGATTGTGAGATCTATAGAAATGATTTTCATTAGCCATCGTAGATTTTTGTTTTTGCTTCTGCTGTTTTAGTTTCCTTTTTTGATTTCTTGTCAAAACTGGCATACAAGTGATTGGGAATTTAAGCTTTGATCTTGGGTATAAGTGCTAATTCAATGTGATTTAACCAAGTCAAATAGGAATGATTTATCCTATTGATACGACAAGGATCAATTAGATCTAAAGCTTAGTCTCATGATGAGGAATGATAGAATCTAGATAAATAAATTGTGCCAAAGATTTGATAGTGAGATAATG
>NC_081408.1:300457507-300594927 GCF_030272615.1 Cryptomeria japonica
TGGTCATAGAGGACCTTAATACTTTTTGGTTTGAATTTAATGTCCTATGTAGGAGTTATGACTACACTACAGATGCCCATAGACTAAAATATTCCCTGCTAATTTGAAAGAATCTTCTTTGAGATGGTTTATGAGTCTAGGGAGTAGTACAATCAATACATGGGATGAGATGAAATGATTGTTTCTTGAGAAATATAAAGATTATTGTCAAGGGACTGACTACCATGGAGATGATATCTTTAGAATGACGCAAAAAGAGGATGATAGTCTAGAATATTATCTCGAGAGATTTCTATTATGTGTCAACAAGTCCAAGCATAGTACTTTAAATAAAGAATCTCTTAAGTTAATAGTTCTAAGAGGGATTAGTGAGGAATGCATGGATGCCTTAGACCTTATGGGAGGTGGAGATATAACTCAATCTACATGGAATGACATCAGCCAAGTTTGTCAAAAGTATTCCAGAGCCACTACTAAGAAGAATATGCATTCTAAGCCAAGAGTGTCTTCATCAACATCCAGCAATGGAGTGTCACGAATGGAGCTCAATCATCTTTTGAGGGATTTTAAAGAAGATATCATAAACAATATGGCCACTCAGTTAGACACACTTCAAGCTAAGATGAAGCATGAGGAAGATGAGGCAATGCTGGTAGAATTCTGTCCACATTGTAGGTAGAAGAAGAGGGACTGTAGATGTAAGTTGGTTGCAAATCTTGATGTTCCTAAGTTTAAGCCAATATATGGAGATGATGAAAAACTCTTTTATGTTGCTCAAAGAAGGCCAAATTTTCCAAGACATGGTATGCCTCTTGATCCATTGTCTTTTTCTAGTTATAATGGGAATTTTTATGCACAAAATAATCAGTGGCAACCTCTATATACTCAAAATTTTGGAAATTATTAACCACAAAACTGGTATAACCCTCAAGGTCAAGGAAATTTTTTTGCGAATCAATCTCCATAGTGGCAGCAACCACATGGAAATTGGTCTCAATCTCAAGGACCATGGCAACCATCACAATGGAATTGGCAACCTGCTTCTTAATGGAGAGGAGGTCAACAATGGTCAAATCAATCTTCTGGGTATCAACAACCACTGCAGCAGCCTCAATAGCCTACTATAATGCCACCTCCTACTCCTAATGCTGCTCCATCTAAACCCACATAGCTTCCTGCTCAACCCATGCCAAATCCTAAAAGAAATCCCCAACAAAAACAACAAATATATTCAGCTGGTCCTACTCAATACCTGACATATTCACTTAATATAAGTGATATTCACCTTAGATCCAGGACAACTTTGCCTAACCCGTCTTCTCTGGTTATAACTGAAGTAGCAAAGGAAAAGGAAATATCCATTCCATCAAACCAAATTCCTTAGAATCATCAACCTACCAATTCACCATCAGTTACTAAAATGCCCCCATTTCCTCAAAGGCTCCAAGCCGAAGAGAGTCACTAGCAAAAGGATATAAATTTTGATATATTGATCAGCTGAAACACATATGTGTTAAGATTCCATTATTACAAGCTATTAAGGATGTCCCTATATATGGTAAAACAATTAAAGAAGCATGTTTAAAAAACCTGGTAGGAATAAAAAAGATCTGTAAATAGTGCATGTAATGGGTCAATTGGCTAATATTATGTTGGACAAGGTTTCAATACCTAAATATTCTGACCCTGGTAGACCTATTGTGAAAATAGTCATCAAAATAATGCACGAATAGATTTAGGAGCAACCATCAATGTAATGACTAAGGATATCATGCAAAAACTTAACATAACTAGTCTCAGATCTACTCGTATGGTCCTGCAGCTTGTTGACAGTTCTACAATTTGACCTGATGGTATGATTGAAGATGTTGTGGTTACTATAGATTCCTGAGAATATCCAGCAGACTTTATGATATTATCTCCTAAAGCTACATTGGGGGGATATCCGGTCATCTTAGGGAGACCTTGACTTGCTACAACTCATGCATATATTGGATGTCGATTAGGGGATATGCCTATTTCTAATGAAAATTCCATTAAAAATCTTGCCTTGTATTTGCCTTCTCAGCCCCAACTTGATCAAGAACAAGTTGTTTGGCCTGATATGGGGGAGAAATTGGAAGGAGAAGTCAACTCTATTAGTCATCTTATGATGATTAATAGAGAATTATTTATACGACTTCAAGATGAAGATTTTGTGCTTTCTAATATTCTGGAAAATTAGTATGGCTTGGAGCAGCAATCACAAGAGCTAACATCATGTATTACAACTCGGATTTTCCTACAGCCACTGACATATTAAATACCTTGTTGCCATAGGAAGTCCATACTTCTTATCTTTATGAAGCAACTCAGATAGATCTTACTATCAAAGTGGAAGTTAATCCAAATAAATTTTTGAATATTAATAATCAACTATCAAAAACTCAAAATCTAACACTGGTTGATTTGCTCAAATGTCATCAACAAGCTTTTATGTGGGATTACAGAGATATGAAAGGATTTGATCCTAATATTTGTACACATAGCATTTATATCAAAGAAGATTGCAGAGCGATCAAACAACCACAAAGAAGAATCAATCCTGCATTAAGGGAGATAGTTAAAGAGGAATTGCATAAATTATTAAATGTTGGATTTATCTATCCTATATCGGATAGCCACTGGGTGTCACCTCTAGTCATAGTTCCAAAGAAAGGAGGTAAATGGTGGGTATGTGTAGATTACAGAGCTCTGAAATCAACAACCAAGAATGATCATTTTCCATTACCATTTGTGGATCAAGTGTTAGATTCTTTGGTAGGGAAACAATACTTTTCATTCTTGGATGGATTTAGTGGCTACAACCAGATTCGAATTGATCCAGAGGATCAGGAAAAGACTATGTTTACATGCTCTTGGGGAAAATATTCATATTTTGTTCATCCCTTTGGGTTATGTAATGCTCCAGCTACTTTTCAAAGAGTAGTCATCAATATATTTTCAGACATTTCCCAAGATTGCATGGAGATTTATATGGATGATTTTACCACTTATGGATCAAAGTTTGAAGAGGCACTGGAGAATTTAAAGAAAGTTTTACAAAGATGTGAAGATTACAATTTATCCTTGAAAAGTTAAAAATGCTTCATGATGATGCAGGAAGGAATAGTTCTTGGAATTCATATTTCTACAGCTAGAATCCAAGTTGACCCAACCAAAATTGAAGTCATCCAAAACCTTCTTGCTCCCACAAAGAAAAAGGATGTTAGAAGTTTCCTTGGTCATGTTGGATACTATCGAAGTATATTATCTTTTGACTAAAGATATGGAGTTTGATGGGACTCCCGCATGTCATGAAGCTTTCTTAAAGCTTAAACATGCATTGACTCAAGAACTAGTACTCAAAGGTTTGAATTGGTCATTGCATTTCCAAATTCACATAGATGCATCAGATTATGCTATAGGAACAGTTTTGGGCCAGAAGATAGATAATTTAGAGAATGCAATTTATTTCACCAGCAAGAATATGTAGGGACCTAAGCTTAATTATACTATCATAGAAAAGGAGATGTTGGCATTGATATATGCACTTAAAAAATGTACACATTATATCATAGGATATCAAATATATGTGCATACTGATCATACAATAATAAGATATCTTATGAACAAGCCTTCAATCATAGGAAGATTAGCTAGATGGCTGCTGTTGATGCAGGAATTTGATATTACACTTGTTGATAAACCAGGTAAAGCTAATGTAGTTGCAGATTATCATTCTAGGCTTCAATTGCAGGATAATCCTGAAGCAATAGATGATGCTTTCCCTGATGAACACTTGATATCATACTCCCTAGTATGCTGATATTGCAAATTATTTAGCTGCTAATAAGTTTCCTTCTCACTTTTTTCCTAAAGAAAGAAGGTTTTTAGTTGCGAAAAGTTTCAATTTCTCTTGGATTGTTGATTGTTTATTCTACACTGGACCTGACCAAGTCTTAAGAAGGTGTATCCGAGAGGATGAAACTTATGATATTCTTCATGCATGTCATGATGAGCCATGTGGAGGATATTTTGCTACTAAGAGAACAACACTTAAAATCCTTAACATAGGGTATTATTGGCCAACTTTACATAAAGATGTAGCTCAATATACTAGGAAGTGTGATAGATGTCAACAAATGGGTAGGCCCACCAGATCTGATGAAATGCCATAGTATCCCCAAATATTGGTTGCACCATTTGACAAATGCGGATTGGATTTTGTAGGACCAATTGATCCTTCTTCCAATGGGAAATCCTACATTATAGTATGCACTAATTATGTTATAAAATGGGTGGAAGCAAGAGCAATGACGCATGCAAGAGATAATAAGGTAGTTGAGTTTCTCTATGAGAAAATATTTACAAGATATGGAGTGCCAAGAGAACTTGTTACAGATCAAGGACCACAATTTACTTCCACACTAATCACAACATTGGTTAATGAATATAATATCAGGTACATGAAGTCCACTCCATACCATCCTCGGGCAAATGGTCAAGTAGAACTCACAAATAGGGATTTAGAAACTATCCTCACCAAGACAATAGCTCTTCATAAGAAAGACTGGTCAAATAAACTTCCAAAAGCCATTTGGACATATAGAACCATAGGGAAAACAACAACTGGTTTTACACCTTTTGAAATGGTGTATGGGAAATCAGCCATGATGCCCATTGACTTTGAAAATAAAACTCTTAGGACATCTCTGCAAGTGAATATGACTCTATCAGAAGCACAAAAAGATTGCATCATGCAATTGAATGCTCTGGATGAAATAAGAAAGATAGCTATCCAACACACATAAATTATTCAAAATCAACGTACTAAGTGGCATGACAAATATAATAAGGAAAGAAAATTTAAATCTAGAGATTGGGAACTTTTATATGATTCCAGGTATAAGGATAGAATGGGGAAGTTGCAGAGATGTTGGTTGGGCCCATATGAAATTGTTGAAGTTTTTCAAAATGGAGCAGTTCAGTTGGCAACAATAGACATAGTAAAATTCAAACTTCTGGTCAATGGTCATTGATTATGTCTTTATTATGAACCTACTAGAAAGAAGACTTCCTACAACAATTTGACATCTAAGAAAAGACCACAGTTCTTGCAACCTCTGCAGGGGGCCTTCTCGGTCCAAAATCTTAAAATTCCTTTTTGCATGCATTCATAATAAATATTTCCATATTTTATGAAAATACCGCTCTCCGTTAATAAAGTTTCTCATCCACATCATCTCATTTCATCTCTTTTTCTATCACATCACCCATTTCATATCACCTCACTTCATATTATGATTAAATAACCACTTGATGCAACATTAATTAGCACGAATATAAGTATGCATATTATTTATTTTTATTTAATTATATATTTATACTTCCATTATGATGATTACCTAATATGATTAGCATAATCCACATTCCTTTTCCCCTCTGTTCTTTTTCACATGTGTGGACACATGTCATCTTAAGTTGGTGGGGTGTTTAATGGTTCAATCTATGGTGCATAATTTTTCGTAAAGTGATGTGTCTTGTCCATGATGTATTTTAATTTTCTTGACATCATTTTTGAATGAGTTTAGTACTGATGTGAAAGCCTATAGCATGAGTGAGTATACCTTTCCTACCACCATAGTTGTTGTAAGGTACTGAAGGATAAATAAAAGGATACGATGCATGATTTTTAAAATTTTACAAGGTATCTTAGCATTTTGCATTTTGTTGTAGCAAAATTTACTATTGTCAAGATAGCCATGGGAGGTGCGCCTATCCGCCATGAACTTGTGACTCATGACGCCTTGTTGTAGGATAAACAATGTGAACCCTATTTTTGGACTTTTGGATGGATTGATTATATTATGAAATTGATAGATTTTAATGAGGAGATTGCACAAGAATTTATGCATACATTTAGTGAAGGAGAAGCTTCTGTGAAGGGTTTACGGGTTATAGCCACAGAGTAGAGAATAGCGGAGGTCACAAGGTTTCCGCAGGATGGTGAATTATTTATTGAGGCTAAGGATGAAAGAAGTTCAATAGTGGAATTCACTCATCCAAATGATGGACCTCTTAGTGTGGACAAGCAAGGAATGAAGAGGATGTCTTTTCTAGGAGAATGGGCGCAAGTTGCATATCATGTGATGGTAAGTATTCTAATCTGCATTCTGTTCACTTCAAGTTATTGATCCATTTGAGGCATGACCGAAGAATGAATATCCCAAATGTTTTGTATCACCTCATTTCTATTAGTGAAAAATAGACATAGAAGGATAGTACCCATTTTGTGAGTCATCATCGATTAATCAAATTATTGGTAGAGCATTCTCTTAGGGATGTCTCTCAAATATCATCGCATGAAGTTCAAGATATTAGGTAATTTGGAGAAGGTAATGTTCCTACTATAGAAGGAATTGTAGTTCAAGAAGGAAATATTGAAGAAGCCTCATCTTCTAGGGTTTCTATGGCCGCCAAACCTCCTATTGCCAAAGAAGCTTTGCCTGGCACAGAAAGAATTGTGACTAAGCCAAGTGTTGATTTTCCTTCAACTCAAACTCAGAGTGGGGCCGCATTTCATAAAAGGAAGGGTAAAGAAAAAGGAGATGCAGATGAAGAAACTGTTGAGCGACCTCAAAAAG
This sequence comes from Cryptomeria japonica, assembly GCF_030272615.1. Classification (NCBI taxonomy): domain Eukaryota; kingdom Viridiplantae; phylum Streptophyta; class Pinopsida; order Cupressales; family Cupressaceae; genus Cryptomeria; species Cryptomeria japonica. Next base: position 300,464,173 of record NC_081408.1, read on the forward strand.
TGCAGGCTTCTCCTGCAGCCAAAAAGAGAAAAATGAAGGAGAGTTTTCTTGTGGTGAAACCCCCTACAACCACACAAGAATTGCTATTAAGAAGAATTCATAGAGTTAGGCAGAGATCTTAGGCAAAAGGAAGTGTGGGCGAGGTTATTTCTATTAATCATCAGAGCTAGGGAACGATAGTAAAAAAGAGAGCCAACCACAAGATGGACAAGAAACTGAAGCACTAACAAATTTAGCCTGAATTGCAGAGTAGTTTCCAGAACCAAGTGATAAGATTTTGAATCCTCAGGTAACTGCTCAAAGGCTTCCTTCTTCTCTTACTAACTTATCTACCAAAAAGCTAGAATGCAGGGATAATTGACCAACAACAAAAGGAAATTGAAAAGATGGATAAACAAATTGTTTAGTTGCAAACTAAAGTGGATACTACAACAAACATGATTCCCGAGTTAATGCAATGCAGGGCTCCGCCAAGAGTTTACGCCTTATATCTAAAGGAACAGTATCTATGTTTTAAACTTAACCGCATTGTTAGAGATCTAAGTCCTTCTTTGGAGACTCCGCTTATAGTGCTTACCAAAGCTCTCCTACATCCATTAAATTTTTTTTATGTGAGTTTTATTTGCATAATTATATTGTCTCTTCTAACAATGAATGGAATCCCCTACTATATATTGAAGATATTCAGCTAAAGGCATTGATGTCCTGGATACAAAATGAAATTAATATGGGAGTACAGTTTAGGACACACATGAATTTGGAACTTGATTGTCCACTGCCACTTAGAATTGAAGTAAAAATCCATGATAGATGTATTATGACTGACAAAAACTGTTGAATAGATCTAATATTAGGAGCCAAGTTCTACCATTGAGAGAAGAATTATTTCAGGAGTACGAAAATTTGGTTGGAACTGAGAATCAAGTTGCAGTTGGACATCTATCTCAATGTTGGAATAGTCTTCCCAAGGATCTAAAGAAGGGTGAACCCCATTCAATGCCTAACTATCATGCAACCATACAAAGAGATCCTAAGTATATCCTCTTGGGCAGGACAAAAGGCAATAATTGGTTACCTTTGATATTTCACCTACCCATTCTCATGTGGCCACTGATGGGATGCAAAGCTACAAATAAACCTTATGATGAGACCGTGGAAGAAGCTAGATGGACTAGATTGGAAAAGATGAAGGGATTTTATTGGAACCTCGCTATAGGAGGCACCAGAGAGGGTACCATAGGTGATTTTTGAGTCAATTCTTGAGTAAGGATTTTTCCTCCTGCTAGAGGACCAACAAGACATTAGGTTGGGGGGAAAATGATGAGCTAAAATAATAGCTCTTTTATTTCTATGACTGATAAGTTTTTCTTGTGTTTTAAGTTACATAATGGGACAATGTGAAGGTCGTAGGATATATCAAAGTTTTGATTATGTGCATATTGAATGATAGCTAAACCTGTTGAACCTTGTATTGTTTTGACTAAATATTCCTGTAGATATGCGGATTATTATGGTAATATCATGCATGGATGTATAAATGTTTTGATTGATGAGAAATGGATATATATATATATATATATATATATATATATATATATATATATATATATATATATATATATATATATATATATATATGCTTGTATTTTCTAACCTTTGATGTAGGAGTAAATAAGTTGCTGCAGAAGCGGTCAAGTTAAGCCAGATGGAGAATCGCGACATGCAAATGGTTAGAGATATTTTAAGGTGGTTGAGCATTTAAGATAGTGAAGAAGATGGTGTTCAAGTGAAGTGACAGAGGAATATCAAGGCAGTACCAGACTCATTTATGGTTTTCTTCAACAAGCAACGATCTAGTAAAAACCATCGTGATATATTCTTGGCTGCATGGTAATAAAGTCCCACGTTCTTTGTGGTTGACTTCTTCTTGCTGTAATAAAAGTTTCTGCCTAGTTTCATGGGCATGATCTAAGTAATTGAAAGTTTGTTATAACTTTCTTGTAAATAAAGATCTGCACCTCTTCGTAGAGGTTAGACAGAGTTTTCAGAGTTAGAATTATTTCTCTTATTTTATGCATTATATCGGATTTTGGAAATAATGAATAAAGACTATGTTATTCCAAGCATATAGAATCATTTTGAGATTTAGATACACTCATCCAAGGGGGCCCACTTGGTGATTAATTGTTAAATTAAGTTTTCTTTTATTGCAGTAGATGTTTTGGCAATTAAGAATTATCGCAGCCACTAGAATCAGATCCTATGATTGTTCCTGCAGCCAAAACAAATAGAGTAGTACCTATTTATTAGCTTTGAACTTAGTTAACAATTATTTATTTAGAATCATCTGTTAATGTTAAGATTTCCTGTAGCCATTTAGTTGTCATATTTCTACACATTTATTTCAGTAGATTCAGTTGGTTCAGTAGAATAGAGTGACTCTTACTGGAACTTAGTGCATAGACAGTGCATGCCCATTTCAAGTAATACGTCCCTAGGTTGACAAGTAAATGAACCTCAGTCATGGAAATGATAGCTACTTAGAATGGATGACCAATCCCTGAGTTAAGAATTTAAGTCTAGTTATTATTCTAATTGGCAAGGCAGACACTAAGGATACTAAGATTGCTAAAAAAATTGCTAAGGGGTCCTCTCACAGTTGAGAAGAGGACTATTTATAGATTTTACAAAGCCAAAGCTGAGGTGGCAGGATTCAACATTGAATATTTGGTATGGAGAGATCAACTATTGAAAATGAGGAAGTTGGAGAGGAGGTTGAAAGATAGGACACTTGTCATCCCTAGAGGGACAAGTGTCAATAAATCTCCAACAAGTTCCAACAAGAAGGCAAGTGGCAATGAGTTGAAGGACATGTGGCAAAGATGCCATGTGTCCTCAAGAGAAGATAACCAACCCACAAGAGTTTAGGATGAGAAAGTTGGAGGAGATAGGGTTAGTTAAACCCATGGTTAGGTTGGATGGGTTAGGCTAGAAGGTGGTTAGGTTAGGTGGTTAAAGGTTAGGACACATGTGTCCAAATTTGAATTAAAAATTCAAATTTAATGGTGATGAATATTTAAATAAATAAATAAATTAAATTTGCCTATTTAATTAGGAAAATAATAGAAATGAATAAAGGTGAGAGGAATTAGAAATAATGAACCATATAAATAAATTATTAAATTCATTTATATAGTAAAGGAATAATTAAATATCTTCATTTTTAATCAATTCTCTCTAGACCAATTTTTGGTGTATACAACATCTTATCTATTTGTAAATTACTATGAACATTATCTTGCTGACCCTTGTGGTCTATGTAGACAATAAATGTCTACTTTTGTCAATATATCACTATTCAATGCATGCAATTCTATTTCCACTCTTGTTAGACACTTGACAATACTATATTGATTTATGGCATGTGAAATCAATTTCATACATAATTTTCAAAATGCAATAATGGTTAATAAATAAGGATAATAACTTATTTCATTTTTTTATACACATTCATCAATATGGTTGAGCCATTCTGCTTCCTGTGCTTTCTATGTTAGCTCATAGACACATTCTTGTTGAAATACCTTGCTATCTAGACTTCATTTTCATTACATACTGCAACTCTTTATGATGATTATTCAAATATATACTTTTAATTGCCATAGAAAATGTCCTTTAATTTTCATGATTGGTAAACGTTTGTTCAATCATCAATACATAGTTCACTCTATTCATGTACCACAAAAGAAAACAAGAAACAACAAGTTGGGCTCAACCCTCATGGGAGCCCACTTTAATCCACTTGTCATGATAATAACATTGAATGAAACCCAATGCTATAATTTCACTTGTATCTACACAAGGAAACAAACAATGTTAGATAAAAATGATGAAACTTAGAGGCTTCCATTGATGATCTTATGGCACTCTTATGACATCGTTTTGCCTTTTTTTGCTCTTTTATTTATGTATAATTGTTCAATTCTCTATTAGAATAGATTATATATTTGTTGATGCATATGATGTGTATAGTGACCCTTGTTACTACTTATCAAGTTGCCATTAGTTTTTATATTCAAAGTCATACTATATACTCTAGTCGGTTAACTCTACCGAATCATGCAGTCGGTATACATAGAGAAGTCAGTATGCATAGTCTAGTTAGTTACAAAAGAAAGTAGTCTCAGAATGCAATATATACTGAGCTGTCTACCGAGTATCTTTTCATGTCTACTGAGCAACAAAGATGACACACCAAGTTGATATACACCGAGTGCAACATGTTACCAGATTCATTGAACCTGGACATGCATATGAAAACGTGTTACAAGATCGAGGCACATCTAACCGTTATCACATTGGAAATTGCACTAGAAGATTGTGTATGATTTTGAGATCAATCTAACCAATGAAATATTTTACATAATTATTCATTCAATAAATCGTGTTTGTAAGATCGAAGCAATGAATTGGATCACCATCATAAGAGATCTATTTATATAGCATGAATTAAGAGTTAAGTGTGTGTGCATGAGTGTAAGAAGACTGTTACAGAGACACAGAGGTCACCGAGAAGGTTTTCAAAGAACAGTTGAAGAACAAAGTAAACATAAGGGTTTACCGAGTTACTATATGGGTTACCAAGGTATGCTATAAGCAAGGTAATCTATTCTGAGCATATAGAATCTGCTATAACATTTCAGATGTAAAGTTGCAGATATTTGTAATGATTTTATTGAACATTTTGAAGTTGAAAGTGAAACCTTTAACAAGGTAAAAGACTCTAATCAAGTCTATAAATTGTAAAGCCTCTAACCAGGTGCAGCCTTTAGATTAAATGTTGTAAAATCCTTTACCAAGGTAGATCTAACAGATCTTGTTACTCCAAACAAGGTAAGCTATCAGAAATAGCTAACATGTAGCTCTAACCAAGCACTCTTTATTATTGCAGTAGTGAAGTTGTGGGTGCCATCCCCACCGCATTTTTTCTCTCTAACCAAGAGTTTCTGCATAACCAAAATATATGTGTTATGGAGTGAATCATGTATGATTGTTATCTATTTGTTTTAGCTTTGTTTTATGTTACTGCACTATTTGGTTTATGCATAACAGTAAAGTTATTATTCAAGAAAAGTTTTGGAGTACTGATTCATCCCTCCCCTCTCAGTACATTAGCTTTCCATATTGGGCCTAACAACCCTGAGCTCTAAAATCTTGTTTCCATTCACTTGCAGGTATTGAGGGACAACAGAGCAACACTCAGGAGAATTCAACTAGATTCAACAAGCAACCTTTGGGATTCGTCATTCTAGGTAATGACGGATCCCTATCCACTTATGCTTTTTTTATTTCTCGTTCATCAAATGTATAGCTTATTTTCATATAGAATAGAATGAGTTAATCCCACAACTTGTGTGGGGTTTGTATGTTAGGTGATGTATCATGTTTATGGAACACTAACATATGTACTGATGTTTATATTTGAGGATTTATCATGATTACTAATGCTATTTTTTAGATGTATGTATATGGATGTATATGTGTGCAGGTGTTTCTGTGCTTTGTTTTGGTTGCAGGTACTGGACATCATCTCCTCCTATGTAAAGATGTAAAAATTTTGAAATTCAATAATAAAATGAAATGCTCTTTATTCTTAAATAAAATCATAATTTCTTTAATAAGTCTATTGTCTTCCATAATTCCATTCTTAGCTCTAAATGATCATTCCTTTGATATCATAGCATACACGAGATTTCTATAAAGAGATAAAGATTCTTTATTCAATAGGAAATGTAGTAATATCTTATTTATATCAAATTACAATACTTAGGTCTTTGTAATGCCTTAAGTTCAAATATCAAGAAAAATATTGAGTAAAGGATGAGATACGTCCATTGATTTGCAATCCAAGATCATCTTCAATGCAATCTTTACAATGAAGATGAGAACAAAATTCAAGTGCTTTTTCCACCCAACCTTGAAGCTTACGCTTCCTCGGAATTCTTGGTCAATCAAGAATACCCTACCCTACACGAATTGCTTAGCAAAAAGAATTTGATAAACAAGATGGAATCTGGTGCATGCCTAGAATGATACATGCATTTTTAATTTTCCAATTCCATAAAGAAACAAGCAAGCTCAATCAAGGAAATGGTAGAGAGCATAAAATATATCCATCTATTTCAATGGTCAATAAGTTACTCGACCGAGTATAATGCCATGCATAGCAATAAAATATAGTTTGGAAAAACAAACTATTCTCTCTATGATTCCACATTTGGCACCCATCCTGGAAGGTAACTTTTCCACAAACACAAAACATATCTAGCTTTTCTAGTATTCATATGAAATCAAGAGAAGTACATAGAAGACAATCTTTCTTTTCTCAAGTCTAGCTTCCCATTTCTCGCATGATAAATTTACAATCTTTAAGGAAAACAACCTTTAGTTTAACAAATAAAGAGGAAACAATCTTTTGTTTACAACCAATTGCATTTCATAAGAAAACACTCTTTTGCTTCTATCTTTCCAAGTAAATAAGGAATAAGTATTAAAAATAAGGAGGTGTAACACATGTATGCATATTTAGCATATAGATAAAGTAAAATTCAGAAATAGAAATTATAAGTACACATTCTTTTAACTTTTTTCATAAAATCTAAATAGCGTAATCATGCATCTTATGGTTTCAAATTTCTAAGTTTAGAGTACAAAAGTTTTCTATTTTTCCACATGTTTTTGTCTATCTACTTCTTTTCTCGAATTTGTTTCTAACAGATGTTTTTTATAATCTAAAATGATAATTCTAATTTTCATATACCTATATGGCTTTTTCAAATGAAATTTCATATAATCATTGTGACATTTAATGCAAGAAACAAATTTAGAAAATAAAGTCTTTTCTTTACTATTTATCTTAAACATTCAAATCTCAAGATAATTATATTCTTATTCTCTAGTAATAAAACACATTATTGCTCGTTTAAGAGCCTACCTCTGAAATTTGAACCAAGTCTGATATTCTCAATGATAATCTTCTCCAAATCTATCTGCAATTCATCTAGATTTCCAAACCTCTATGCTGTTTAATCCCTTGAGTTCTATCTTCTCTATCCTTTCACCTCTCTTCTCTATTTATTATCCTTTTTCTCTATTCTATCCTTACTAATTTTCTAAAGGTTTCTTACTGACTTTTCCCCAAAATCGTCTATTATCTCTTTGTCTTTTTTTGTGTTTATTCTTCTTCTTTTTTTTGATTGTGTATCATTGTTATTGTCGTGCGTTTTCTCCAATTCAACAATCTATATATACTGATCTAGTCAATATTTCTTCCTATTTTTGGGCCAATCTCTAAGAGTGGTGGACTGTTATCTGAGTTATATCTGAACCCTCTGTTTGTCATTGTTTTAGTAATAGTTTCAATTGAATTCGAACTCTCTTATAAAGTAGTAGTTGTCATTGCAGTGAAGAAGTATCACCCCCCCCACGTATGGATCCATGCTTACTAATCGTGGCCAAGTGTTACATTGACTAACAGTTATCACTGGGTTTAGATTATATTCACCCCCAACAACTTGTATATCATGCAACTTTGGCTTCCCCACATCGATAAACCGTATTCAACCTACAGTCCATGTTCCACTCAAACACTAAGTGTCTATTAACTGCATGGTTGATTAATATCGACTCCCTTACGAATCAATTTCAAGTCTTAGTGGCATGCCAAGTTGACTTCGCTCATAACATGCAAAATGCTTAACTTGATGCATTAATAAGTCCTTCAATACCAAATCAATTAACATATTTTTTTAATAAATCACTTTCCATGATTATAATTTTATTTATATATATATATATATAAACAATGAATTTTAGATAAACAAAATAATTTAATTTCATAAATATATTTACATATATAATAATTACGTACGTATATATATATATATATATATATATATATATATATATATATATATATATATATATATATAAGTGATAAATCAATTCAAATTTAATTATCTTTTCTTTTTCTAAATATTATATATATCATATAAGTTTATATGTGTGTTTATATACTTCATATACACATATAAATATACATATGTTCATATATATATATATATATATATATCTATATATATATATATCTATATATATATATGTATATGTATATATATACATATATATATATACACACACACACACACATATATATATATATGTATATATATACATATACATATATGTATATATATGTATATATGTATATATATATGTCATTATTTAGAAATAAAAAAGTAGAAATATAAGCACCGCTTTTTTCATTATGAAATTTATACATTATCTGCACACAAAATGCACATTCACTCATTAAAATACACATATAATCTTCTAAAAATATTTAAATCAATTATTTCTTCGAATTAAAGAAATGTCAATTAAGACTACTAATACCAAATTCATCATTCTAATTTAAACAAACACTCAAATAAAGTCATTTAAATCATCTATCTTTGCAAGATGTAGATTATAAATTCTAATGTGGTGTGTGAGATTCTCATCTATTCTAGTGAAGTCCAAGAGCTAAAATAACTCTACCTAAACCATGTTCTCTCCTTCATTCACGTTCACATTTTCTTGCATTAACTTGCACTCAATTTCTCATTAGCAATGACAATCCCAATTTCATAATAAAAACAATATTGATCATTCAATTGTATTTACGTAATGTAAATCATTTCATCGCATTGAATTCCTATTTCTCCATTTCCATTTCATTTCAATTTAAAATGAGCATTATTTTCCTAATAAAATAATTACAGATAAATATGGTTCGTGACAACCCAGCGCCATAGGTTTAAGCATGCATAACAATCCTTGATGGTGGTAATGGAGATAGCATAGAGACCCAAGTTGAATTAGCCTAACCATTGTCCTGTGTTAGGACAATCATTATTGGTCTTGTGTCTACCTATTTGAATTGCCATAAAGGGAATGCTCGCATCCCTAAGTCAGTTGCTTTGATATGTGGTGAATGTTGTGTCTATCTCGGCTATGTCATAGGTATTTATGTGTGGTGTCTCTAGTAATATTTATGAGTTGATTATTCTAATTTAAGTGTGAGTATTTATAATTATTAGTATTATTATTCATATTATTTAATTATATGATACATCTCACTTATATTATTATTAAATTATTAATTTCCACTATGCTATTTAAGAGATTATTTTATGTGAGCACTTATTTAGTGGGGAATAAATAATATAGTTTTAAAATTGAAGTTGGATGATAAGCCACCTTGGGTTAAATTTTTTTTAAGATATATTTTATTTGGTGGCAGTTGGTTTTTTATTTTATATGATTAATCTTTATTTAGGATTTATTTTCAGGTTAATTTGTGAGGGTTGGTTGAGTTTTCTTGTACACATTTTTTTGAGGGAAATTAATATGGTTTTTATATCATTTTCTCAAGAGTAGAGGTTGCTAAGGAATGGTGTTTTTTGCTGGAGTTTGGGAGGCTTTTGGATTTCAGTGTGTGAGGAGAGAGATTTATTGGATTTACCTTTCAAATTCTTGTTCCAATTGAAGGTTTTTTTTGTTGTTGTCCAGTTTTCTTGGTTGATTTGGTGCTATTATTTCCTTGTTGTAGATTGGAAGGAGTTCTAGTTGCTCATGGATTGTCCTCGTACCTTAGTCTCTATCTTCCTTCTTCATTTCTTCTTTGTCTTTGTAGGACCTGAGGTAGGGTTTGGAAGCCCAATTGATGATTTGTGATTTATCTTATTTAAAAATGGAAAGGAGTGTATTCAATGCTTTGTTTCCTGTTTGAAAGGAGTTTAAATTTTTGGACTTTCATTGTTAATTTTGGATTGAAAATTTTCCCTCTCTTCTCTTGGTTTCTTTTGGAAAAATGCATTAGGTTTTTGTGGCTCTCTTATAAAATAAAGTTGTATCTTTAATTTGGAAATGAATAATGGTGTATTTGATGTCCTACTATGATGTCCTTATGGGATTTTGGATTTTACATTTGTAATTATGGTTTTGGGTTAGTAGGTCCCCTTGAAATGGAGTTTTTAAGTGCTTATTTTTGGATTTTTGTGTCTTGATATATATTAGTATGTCTTAGGAGCTAATTTAAGGACTTCTTGGAATAGAAACAAGCTCCTCTCAAATGGGTCTTTTCTTGTTTTCAATGTCAAGGCCTATAGGTTGGTCAATTTTTCTCCCCAATTGGACCCTTTCCAACTGTGCATGGACAAGCTAAACTACGCAAAAGAGGTCTCAATTGTGCAGCCAAAGGCCCCAAATGTGCAATTATAAGCCCCAATTGTATAGTTTATAGGCCAACTATGCAGGGTTTGTGTTTTGGTCATGTTATTGCCTAGTTGAGTTTGTGGCGTGTCCAGGTGGTTTCTACAGGATTGGAATTGGAATGTTCTTTGTTGTTTTTATGTTTGGGGATCTTTAAGGAATAATTTTAGTATGTTAAAGTCTTCATATGTTTCACTATGTTTGGAGGAAAAAGGAATCCAGTGTTTACTACATTTGGAAGTCGATTAATTGATGTATCTTGATGGATAAGCCCTAGAGTGGCCTATGATTTATCATTTATCATTTTGATTATGGATTCATGTACGCTTCATTTGAGATATATATTCTATTGATGTTTATAATTCCTTGGATAGAACCCTAGGTTAGAGGCATCTAAGTACAAATTAGGGAGAGTGGCTCATAGTTGGGCGTCGAGGCGCTATTTGGTTGCCAAGGAAACCCATTGTGAGTTATGTAATCAAGTGATAGCCTTATTAATTAACTGAGGGGGAAATGCACATTAAACAAGATAATTATGATGCACCACCCATGGCCTTGAGTGCTCATACAAACTAAGGAGGGGAATGGGAAGGCTTGTCCATCTTGGGGATGTTTATCTAGCATGATCGAACCTCCTTATATCCATGAAAGGATTGTTTGGTTCTGCATGGGCTATCAAATGGGCATCGGGGCCTAGATAGGCTACAAGGAAAACTCATGTTTAAGTCATGTAATGATACTCTTTCTTATTTTTACCCTAGATCCCTATCTTAAGTGGTTGTGTATAGAAGCCTCTAGGGGAACCATGTTGTGTATCTTGTCTGTCCTTGAGTATCTCTTATGTTTTATGGTTGTGGTGTTCTGTTTGTGAGTTGGCCTAGTTGCTTGTGTGTGGGGGGCCTTATGTCTATCTCTTGAGCATGGTGGGGTGGACCTAAGGGTTCCATATGGTTGGGTGGTTGTTGCCAACCTCCATTGGGGACCAATAGCCCTGTTTGTGAACATCAGATGGGTCTTGTTATCCTCTTCCAATATCTCTCATTTCTTGATGTATTAGTAAATGCTATGTGCTTTGGAAATAATTATAATTTTACGATTGATATTGTATTTTGGACACTCCCTTAGGGAGATTGATGTAATGTAATGTAATTTGATGGAATCAAGAGGAATGCAATTCTAGTTTAGTGTTAAGTGGTTTGGTGTTGACCTACCAACCACTCTTGTGTGATTGGATGTATTATTATATCTTTGCAAAGGTTATCATAGGAACACTTAGTTTGGTGATTAAAATGAACCTAGTGTTAGACATGTATGCTCATGCATTTTGTAATGTATTTTATTTATTATGGATTAAATTTATTAGATATTGCTTAGAGTCTTACCCAAGTAGCAATGTTAGGGAACCCACAAGAGGACCTAGTTTATGTGAATATTTATCTTCTAATTGTGCATTTATATAATTTAATTTTATATTAAGTTAATGGTTGCAATGTACTTTGTTTTAAAAAAAATATTACTATGTTGAAAGGGTTGAATAATTGTTGTCCTATAGGGTTCCTTAGTGGGGTGTTACATAGAACACGAGCAAATTGTTAGTGTAACTGGATACAAGAGATGGATTATTTCTCTTGCTTATGAATGATACATCTTGTTGGTGTTTCCAATTGATTGTTTGAATTAACCTAAGGATGAGCCAAATTCTATCAACATGGATTCAGATAAGTGGCCAATGAATGAGATCTCAACCAAAAGTTGAATGATCTCCTACACTTTAGGTTCTACAGAACCTAAGGGAGTGACCCTTTGCAATATTTAGAGAATTTACAACAAGATAGACAAATATTGCAATAATGCAAATTAATCCTAACACATATTATTAAGAATGCATGTAGTTGACCCTAAATTGGCTCAATTAATAGTTATTTAACATGTTCATGCACAATTGGGAGTTGATCCTAACCTTCGCCTACTCCTATGAATTGAAAAGGGAAATAGACCAACAATGATTGAAATGGTATCTAAAATTCACTCAAAATTTTCAAAGATCAGTGCCTAATTTGGGCAATAGAGTCCCAACTTCATGAATATTAAACATTTTCATGAATTTGTAATTACTTAGCCACCTAAATCCCATACAATGATGCTTGACACCAATGCAAATTAGGAAATTACTCAAAATTCTTTTTAATGATCACTAAAGGTGCCTTCTATTTTGCTTAAACATAGTCACAAAATTTAATCCTTCCCTTGGAAAAAACCTGTCAACATATTTCACATCTACAATGCAAACAATTCATACAAAATAAAAACCACAAGTTGGAGACAATTCAAAGTAATATTTATTCATTCATTGTTTCAAAGTCGCTACTACATTCATGAAAAGATCAGATTACACTTCAAAATGATGTTCTATTACTCAGACTTGCAACTTGCTATTCAACCCACCCAATTACAAAATTTGGAATCTTAGAACCCCTTGCAATTAGTCTTAAATTCCCTTTTATAGAAAAGAAGGGAGCAAAACAAGCTTTAGGCCAATTGCTGAAATGTCAAAATATGATTTGCCTATATGAGAATATAATAGGTACCTTTTATGAATTCATATAAGATAAAAATTATTTGCATTCTAGAAGAGGGATAATGCAAATATAACTGTCCTTTACAAAATTGCTGCTACAAAAATCATTGATGTGGCATGATGATGTGTTCACTGCTTGGAGGACTACTTCACCTAGAGACAAAATTTATTTTTGACCTTGGAACTGATAATGAAGTGGAAAATGCATGAATTGAAAATGAGAGAAATAAACAACAATTGAGAACAAGCCTTTTGTGATGACCAAGGCATTGAGAAATGTGTGATCGAAGTACCTTTTCTCCCAACATAATAATCTTCTCTAAATCTTCATAGGATACCCATGATCTAATGATCTTGCAAGGTTCCAGATGTGTAGTTGAGTTATGTGTGAAAAAAAGTTTGTCCCTCCTAACACTGCGTTCTTCCATTCACTCTTCTTCAATTGCACAATATTGCTGATGCCACTGTGTAATCTAATTTTTTTTTTGCCACTTGAAAATTTAAAGTTCTTGAATTCCTCCTGGGGCCTCCCTTCTCTTATTATCAACCACATTTTTGGCATCTGCTATAAAATTTACATACAAAGAATCAATATAAATCCAAAATGATAAGTAGATGTTTGGGTTTGATCCCCTTCATCAATCTTATTTATGACTTGTAAATTGTGTTTTCAAAATCCTTCTTCCACATATCTAGGTCCTTAATTTCACCAGATAGTGTAACTCCTTTACCATAATATTGAATGTCTTCCATGTGGCACTAATAATTGTTGGGGCTATTGAGAGGTTTTTGGTAGCCATATACAATTCTCACAAAACTCTAGCCTATGGTTGTCATGTATCACTTAATGGCTTCAAAATTGTAATAAATTATTTGCATTGCTTTAAAACTTGGAATAATTGGAACAAGGTCTAATATGACATATGAACCTCACCCAACTTATTCAAAATTATTTCTAACAAATGCAAAATTGTTCCTGCCATCACATGTAAAGATTTCTCTTTTATTCTTGCCTCTGCATTTGACAACATTTTCTCCTTTTAAATCATTTTCCACAAATCCCCATTCTCATCTTTAAGTATCTCAATCTTGTATGGGGAAATGGGACCAGTGTCATCTTTGACAACAAATTTTGTTTGATCTCTTGGTGCCTGAGGAAGGGGAGGTTGGTGTTCAATCATTGCAGTCGAAGAGGATGCTTCTGATTCCTTCTTTGCCAAATCCTTCTCCAATCTAATATTCTCCATATATAAATCATTGAAGGCTACATTCAAGGCTTCATGTCATCTTTTTAATGCTTCATGCCTTTTCTCCTCTCCTTCAACCACAACTTGCACAAATAGGGCTAAGTGGGTTGCAACTGTGGCAACCTCTAGAGAAGTGGTGTCTTTTAATGTCCTTATTATTACATCCCCTACCTTTTCTTCTATTCCTTTCAATAGTCAGGGATTATTCATTTTGGGGGCCTTGAACCATTGTGCCAACACTTTGATGCTAGGGTTATACCCTATCCCTCTAATGCCCCTATCAGTATTGAATTCCTTGGAAAAGGTAGGATCCTCCCATTGTCTTACTTGATCAAGCACAAAAAATTATTTTAGGTCCCAATCTAAGACTAGTAACATCTCACTTTCTTTAACCATCCTCTTGGCTTCATCAAGAGCAATATCAATATTTTCTTGATCAAAATTGGCTACTTCTTTTGATAATTCTTTCAATTTTGCCTGCACCCAAAAGCTTTTAAACTTAGGAGTTTTGATAAATTCATCATAAAAAATAAATTTTAATGCAACAATCATCCTTTCATCCTTCACCTCCTCTTATGGGATCACATTCAACATAAGAACCCTATCAACATGCATAGTCTCTTATGCATCTTCTTCATCATGAAACATGTCATGTGGATGGGAAAGGGGAGGCTAATCCATCTCTTCTTAATCATCTTGGATATCTACAATTGCAATTTGTTCTTCCTCAGCTCTTTCCAAGGGTTTATCTGTTTGAGGACCAACTTCAATTTCCTATTTCTCTTGACATATAATTTGTTTTCCTTTGCCTACAACCACCATGGGCTTTGGTGGTTAGTATGTAGGCCTTTCCTCAGTTGACCTAGATGGCTCCCCTTCATCTTGGGTATACAATTGTTCAAAATTTTACAATTTTAAATGCATCCTCATGGTTGGATTTTTGACATTAATTTGCACAAAATCCTATGAACCTAGTATCCTTATACCTTTTTTCTCTCTCCAGCCTCTCCAAAATAACCCACTTTCTTCTATTATTCAGGGTTTTCTCAAGGTTGCAATTCCTTGTCAAATCTTCAAGTTCAAGAGCTTCATGGGGTTAGGATTTTCTCCTCATTTTATTTACCCTCAACTAGGTAATATAGCCTTTTGGATCATAGTCCCTTATCTTCCGACTTAGGAGGCAATAGTTCTCCCTTATGAATTCCTGAACCTTCTCCAAGCACTCACATCCTACACAAAATCATTATATTAGATATACCTAGGAAGACGACTCCCCTTTATTTCTGGTTCCACCCATTTATTCTCCATCCATGTCAATTGCCACAAAAATTCCATGAATGCCAATCTTGGAGGAACAACAATTGGTAGCCGGTGTGGTTCTTGGGGGCACCCATGCACTCTTTGTTGGCAATATAACAAGGATATTGAGAAGGTTGTTGATGATCATGGACATAACTGATTAAAGATGTTTTACTATCTTGATATTATTATTTTGTCATTGATGTCAAGGAATTGATTTTCTAATTCAGTATGATGTTGCCATATCTTAAGAAATATGATATGAAGATTATAAAGAAGTCGGTAAAGACACAGGAAAGAATATGATGAGTAAAGGGATAAGTTATTCAATGGGCAACTCTACCGAGTCAGACAATGATGAGATCTTGATGTTTTAGATTGTTTTAACATCATACATATGTTGTAAAATGTAAAGGTTAATACTACACTATGTTATCAGGTAAGGAACCTAGTCGGTAAACCCTAAGGTTATCGCAGTCGGTTAATGAAGACAGAATGTCTATCGAGTAAAGTTTAGTATTCACCGAGTTGTAACCAAGCTATAACAGAATGCATTAAATGTTTACATGTGATATTTAATGAAAGAAGCTGATTAGCTAGAGTGGATCAATGATTGGCAAGCCGTGGAAGAAGTTTGTTAACAAATCTAAGGCAATGGAAAGTCGGCAAGAAGATCTACAGCTCAGATTGAACCGCATTACCCTAACACAAGTTCCAAGATGATTGTGCAAGTTTCGAGGCATGGTAAAACATTTTTCAGATCATAAGATACAATGAACCTGGACAAGATTGAAGATCTGTTGGCTATGATTATGGGAAATGTGATCAAGGAGATTAAGCAGTTAGATGATTGTTTATAAATAAGGAACTGTTGATAAATAGTGGATGTGGGCAAGTGTATGCACAAGGATGCTACATAGTGATCACCGAGCACAGAAGCTTGAAGACCTATTGGAATAATAGAGTATTGATGCCCAACAGATAGACAAGATTAGTTCTATGTCTAGATTGTGTTGAACAAATAAGAATCTGCTTTAACATTTTAGATGTGAAGTTGCAGATAGATTGTATTACTTGTGGAAGTAACAAGAAATCTCTTAACCGAGTGGACTTAACAGTCTTATAAGTAAATCCTCTAACAAGGTGACATTCAAAATGAGTGTTTGAAATCCTTTGACAAGGTCACTTCTAACAAAGTGAAGATCCTAACAGATCTGAGGGAAATCCCTTAACTGGGTCACATCTAGCAATGTGTTTTGTAATCTTTAACAAGATTGGCTTTTAACTGAGCATACTCTAGAAGAGTATATTTCTTAGTGGGTCCAAAATCCCACAGTGGTTTTTCCCTATTTGGGTTTCCACGTTAAATCTGGTGTTATGAGGTTTATATTGTTCATATGCTTTTGAATTTGCATGTTTGATAGTTTTTATTCTATGACTGATATATGTTACCGAGGTAGAATCTGATGTTTTCATTGATGATTAAGTTTGTATGATTCACCCTCCCCCTCTCATCTTGTTGGCTATTGGATCTATACTTATATTAAGTATCAGAACTATCAATTGGTATCAGAGCTTTGGACTCCGAAAGGAAAGTTTAAAGGCACTTGAGTTAAAGATCCAAAGATGTATAAGAGGGATGCACCTAAGCTGAATAAGTCAAGTTTCTCTACATGGTAGAAAATGATGAAGCTACATCTATCTGGAGAATGATTTTGTTACACCGAGCACCTATCCATTGACTATGGAAGAGATAAAGGAAAAGCAAGAACACATTCAAGCAATGATTGAAATAACATCTGCATTGACCGGTTCTGAGTTTAATGATCTAGAAGGCTGCAATGATGCGAAGGCTATGTGGACTAAGCTCATATCTGTATATGGAGGAGATGAACATGTTCAAAGAGCAAAAGTTGATAGTCTAAGAGGACAACTTGAATCTATGAGGAAGAATGAAGGTGAGAACATAACCCAGTACAGTACAAGACTAAAGGAGATTGTAAATCAAATCAAGGGAGCAGGAGGAACTATTGAAGAAAAGGATGTGACAAGTAAGTTGTTAAGAACCCTTCTACCTGCCTATGCAATCCGAGTCTCTGCAATCAATGAATTGAGGTCTATACCTAATATGCCAGTTTCCTTGGATGCTACTATTGGTAAGCTACATGCATTTGAGTTAAGTAATTTTGATAACAGTGGGTCATCGGTAAATAAAGTTGAATCTGCATTCAGTTCTTTTCATTTGAATGAATCTAATGATTACAATGAAAGAAAGTATAAGTACTCTAGAGGAGATCATAGTGGAGCAAGTGAAAGATTTCAGAAGAACATGGAGGAGGTACACAAACTATATGAAGAAATCAGAAAGCAAGAAGAGTTTGAAGCACTATTGGCCAAAAGGTTACCAAGAGGCAAAGGTAAGTATAAGGGAAAACTACCCTTGAAATGTTTCAATTGTGATAAGATTGGACATATGGCTTCTAACTATCCTGACAAAGATTTCACTAAAAAGAGAGATCACCGAGATGACAGACAAAAAGATAATCATTACAGAGGTCACCGAGACTTCAGAAGAAGAGATAGAAAGACCTGCTTAATTGCTGATGAGGAATCTGAAGATGATAAATCAGATGAGACTAATACAGAGGAAGTTGTTTATGCGGCTATCAAGGATGGATCAGATGAAGAAAGGTATGAAGAAAAAGCCCTAATATCTCACATAAACACTAATGATTCTTGGATTATAAATACTGGATGCTCACATCATATGATAGGAGATAAACACAAGTTTGTTATGTTAGAAGATTATGATGGAGGCTATGTTAGATTTGGTAATGATGCACCATGTCCGGTAAGAGGTAAAGGATCCATAACACTTCTTGATAAAGCAAGATGCAATGATGTTTATTGGGTTGAAGGTTTGAAATATAATTTGTTGAGTGTAGCACAGCTAAACAACACAGGTTACCTAATAGAATTTCAGAAAGGAATTGTCAAAGTTCATGATAAAAATGGAAAGTTAGCTGCTACCGAGACACAAACAAAGGGTAATACATTTCACCTTGACTCTACTCACAACAAGTGCTTGTATGCAAAGATTGATAACACCTGGTTATGGCATAAAAGGTTTTGTCATGTTAATTTTGATAATTTGATCAACATAAGTAAGAAGCACAGAGTAAGAGGTCTACCGAGTCTTGAAAAACCTGAGAATGCTATGTGCCAAGGATGCCAAATGGGCAAGATGACAAGATCCAGCTTTACAAGTAAGTCCTACACTTCTAAGGGAATTTTAGATCTTGTACACACTGATCTTTGTGGTCCTATGAAAGTTCAAAGTTATTATGGTGATAAGTATTTCATATTATTTGTGGATGATTATTCAAGGATGATGTCAGTAATGTTTTTAAAAGAAAAATAAAAAGCTTTTCAAATTTTTAAGTGGTACAAGGCTAGAGTTGAAAATGAAACAGGAAGACAACTAAAATGTCTTAGATCAGATAGAGGAGGAGAGTTCACATTTGATGAGTTCAACCTATTTTGCAATGATCATGGTATTAAAAGACAAGTCTCTGCACCAAGGACTCCACAACAGAATGGAATAGTTGAAAGAAGAAACAAATCTATTATGGATTGTGCTAGAACACTGATGATTGAGAAGAAGGTTCCACAAACATTTTGGAGAGAAGCAATAAGCACAACTATTTACACCTTGAACCGAGTTCAATTGAAGAAAGGTACTTTGAAGACACCTTATGAAATCTGGTATGGCAAGAAACTTAATGTAAGTTATTTGAAGATCTTTGGAAGTAAATTCTATATTCATAAAGATGATAGAAATGGCAAGTTTGATCAGAAAAGTGAAGAAGGAACATTTCTAGGATATTCTTCTAGAAGCAAAGCATTTAAATGTCTGATCAAATCATCTAACAAAATAGTAGAAAGTGCAAATGTGAAAATTGATGAATTTGCAAAAAGAACTAATGACAAGAATTCCAAAGAACCAGAAGACTATGATGAATTTGTCTATGTGCAACTGAGAAGTCCTACCGAGATAATTGTTGAAGGAAATGAGGAAGATATCCAGTTACAGAGTGATGAAGAGGATCATACAGAGCCTATCGAGTTTGTATTAGCCAAATATGTCAAAAGACATCATGCACCAAGTCAGATTATAGGAGATAAGGATGATCCAGTGATGACAAGAAACAAACTGAGACAGAACACATGTTTAATATCTGAATTTGAACCAAGAATAGTAAAAGAGGCATTCAACAGTGAAGATTGGATAAATGCTATGACTGAAGAGATTGATCAAATCAAGAAGAATGACACATGGACACTAGTCCCAAGACCTAAGGACAAAAATGTAATCGATACAAAGTGGATCTTCAGAAACAAGCTAAATGAGAAAGGAGAGGTCATTCAGAACAAAGCAAGATTGGTTTGCAAAGATTATGCCCAAGAAGAAGGAATTGATTATGGTGAGACTTTTGCACCTATTGCTAGACTTGAAGGAGTTAGAACATTGCTGGCATATGCTGCTTTCAAAAACTTCAAGGTATATCAAATGGATGTCAAATCTGCATTTCTGAATGGAATATTAGAAGAAGAAGTTTTCATTGAACAACCTGAAGGATTTGTTGAAGACAATAATAAAGATCAGGTATGTAAATTGAACAAAGCTTTATATGGTCTAAAACAAGCACCTAGAGCATGGTATGAAAGACTGCACTCTTATTTGATTAAGATTGGTTTTATAAGGACAAGTGAGAATAGAAACATGTACATGAAGAATGATGAAAATAGAATACTAATCTTAGCCATATTTGTTGATGATATTATATTTTGTGGAAATGACTCTTTATGCAAGAACTTTGGTAATGAAATGAGCAAAGAATTTGAGATGTCATTAATCGGTGAGATAAACTATTTTATAGGATTATAGATACTACAAATGAAAAATGAAATTTTCATTACTCAATCCAAATACATAAAGGAAATCTTGAAAAAATTTGGAATGGAGCATTCAAAGCTAGTAAGTACTCCTATGACTACAAAATACAAACTATCAAAGAATGATGAATCTGCATCTATTGATGAGACACTCTACCAATCCATGATTGGAAAACTACAATATGTTGTCCACAGCAGGCTTGATATAGCACATGCAGTAGATATTGTTGCAAGATTCTCTGCAGATCCTAAGGAAATACACATGACAACAATCAAAAGAATTTTCAGATACTTGAAAGGCACTGAAGATTATGGCTTAGTATATCAGAAAGGAAATGATTTTGATTTGAAAGTCTATACTGATGCTGATTAGGCAGGCAACATTGATGACAGGAAAAGCACAAGTGAAGGAGCTTTCTTCTTAGGAGAAAGACTAGTGAGTTGGCTTAGCAAGAAACAAGGATGTGTTTCTCAGTCAATAGCCGAAGCTCAATATGTTGCTGCAGCACTGGAATGTACCAGCATTGCATGGATCAAACAATTGTTGGAAGGTATAAATGAGAAAGTTACCGAGCCAGTAACTATATTCTATGGCAATACTAGTGCCATTAATATTTCAAAGAACCCTGTTATGCACTCTAAGACAAAGCACATATCTATCAAGTATCATTATCTTAGAGAAGAAGCTCATGAAAAGAAAGTGGTGTTGGAATATGTTAACACAAAGGAACAAATAGCTGATATCTTCACCAAACCACTACCAAAGGACACTTTTGAATATCTCAGAAGTAAGTTAGGGGTCCTACCCCTATCTCTTACTCACTGACCGAGTTTGGTGAAAGCATCACTTTGATGAATTTGTTGAATATCTTTTAGGAGCTGATGCTAGAGTGATACACTTTAAGAATGCTTTTTTGAAAGTGTACTGGAACAATATTGGGATAATATAGAAAATGATACAGGGAATAGGAATTGTAAACAAATGCTTTGACTGAGACTCAGTTGATACACATTAGCAGGAAATAACTTCTTACAGAAACAAGTTATGTTTTATTTCTTTTCATTTTGGCATTGTTGTCAAAGGGGGAGAAGACATACCCAAGGAGGAGAAGACTACCAGGAGGAGAAGACCTGAGAAGATTGAGAGAAAACTAGAAGAGAAATCTAATGTATGGGGGAGAGCATTTCAGCATTTCAGAATCACAGCAATCCGAATTCTTAACGGTCAAATCAATTGGTTTTGCCATCAATGCCAAAGGGGGAGATTGTTGGCAATATAACAAGGATATTGAGAAGGTTGTTGATGATTATGGACATAACTGATTAAAGATGTTTTACTATCTTGATATTATTATTTTGTCATTGATGTCAAGGAATTGATTTTCTAATTCAGTATGATGTTGCCATATCTTAAGAAATATGATATGAAAATTATAAAGAAGTCGATAAAGACACAGGAAAGAATATGATGAATAAAGGGATAAGTTATTCAATGGGCAACTCTATTGAGTCAGACAATGATGAGATCTTGATGTTTTAGATTGTTTTAACATCATACATATGTTGTAAAATGTAAAGGTTAATACTACACTATGTTATCAGGTAAGGAACCTAGTCGGTAAACCCTAAGGTTATCATAGTCGGTTAATGAAGAAAAAATGTCTACCGAGTAAAGTTTAGTATTCATCGAGTTGTAACCAAGCTATAACAAAATGCATTAAATGTTTACATGTGATATTTAATGAAAGAAGCTGATGAGCTGGAGCGGATCAATGATTGGCAAGCCGTGGAAGAAGTTTGTTAACAAATCTAAGGCAATGGAAAGTCGGCAAGAAGATCTATAGCTTAGATTGAACCGCATTACCCTAACACAAGTTCCAAGATGATTGTGTAAGTTTCGAGGTAGGGTAAAACATTTTTCAGATCATAAGATACAATGAACCTAGACAAGATTGAAGATCTGATGGCTATGATTATGGGAAATGTGATCAAGGAGATTAAGCGGTTAGATGATTGTTTATAAATAAGGAACTATTGATAAACAATGGATGCGGGCAAGTGTATGCACAAGGATGCTACATAGTGATCACCGAGCATAGAAGCTTGAAGACTTATTGGAATAACAGAGTATTGATGCCCAATAGATAGACAAGATTAGTTCTATGTCTAGATTGTGTTGAACAGATAAGAATCTGCTTTAGCATTTTAGATGTGAAGTTGCAGATAGATTGTATTACTTGTGGAAGTAATAGGAAATCTCTTAACCAAGTGGACTTAATAGTCTTATAAGTAAATCCTCTAACAAGGTGACATTCAAAATGAGTGTTTGAAATCCTTTGACAAGGTCACTTCTAACAAAGTGAAGATCCTAACAGATCTAAGGGAAATCCCTTAACCGGGTCACATCTAGCAATGTGTTTTGTAATCTTTAACAGGATTGGCTTTTAATCGAGCATACTCTAGAAGAGTATATTTCTTAGTGGGTCCGAAATCCCATAGTGGTTTTTCCTTATTTGGGTTTCCACGTTAAATTTGGTGTTATGAGGTTTATATTGTTCATATGCTTTTGAATTTGCATGTTTGACAATTTTTATTCTATGACTGATATATGTTACTGAGGTAGAATCTGATGTTTTCATTGATGATTTAAGTTTGTATGATTCACCCCCCCTGTCATCTTGTTGGCTATCAGATCTGTACTTATATTAAGTATCATAACTATCACTCTTATCATTGCATATTTATCAAAAAAGAAGAAATCACTAAAATTGTGAGAGAAAGATTTCTTTGGTAATTTCCCTTTTATCGGCCTCTTATCCTTGGCTCTTAGGGCCCTCTCAATTGTTTCTAGTAATCTTTGAAACTCTAGGCCACACCACCTCAAAACCTTCATTGCAAACTGATAAAAAAATGCAACATAATTAGACCTCTGGGATCCTTTGTCCCAAACCTAAGTCCATCTCTATATTGGCCATTTCTCACCTTTAGAATTAGACATGACAAGTTTGAGGCTTGGGTTCCCTGCTTTCTTATTTTGGTAAAGGATAAGGTGACACAAGAGTGAGTAATGCTTAAAAACCACCACATATTAGTTTCTCTTCACCCTCACCAATCCTTCATATAATTGATCTTGAAGATAAGTGACAAAGCCATATAATTCATTAAAATGAGAATGTTGGATTCTCATTGCCATCAACATTAAATTTATAGGCATCCTTGTCTTTTGTACATCAATTCCTAAAATTTGACATAATGTATAGTAGGTTCTGATAAAGTAATGCTCAAAAGTAACCAAATCAAATGGCTCTTGTTCTAATTATAAAAAATAATTCTTTGACCCCTAGTACATTTTATTTCTGTATCTTGATATTTCATCTCTCCTTAAGATCAATTTCTTCTTGTTGTATTCATCCTCAAACTTGGCTAGGTTAATCTCCCTCAAAACTTCTTTGTTCAAGTCAAAACAAGATGCTATAGTCTCTTTGCTTATATCTACCATGATATTTCCTTTCGTAGTTATGGGTGTCATGGACTTGAGATGATACCTTTTTGCCATAATTCTGATCAATTCAGGCTCTACAAAAACATTAGGAATTACCAATTTGCTGAGGTTCTAGAGTTCAAGGGTTTGATGTTGGTATGTCATTGTCTCCATTGCCATAGAAAAACCAAACAATGTCCCACCCTCTCTCTTTAGTTTCAACATCTCTACATTTGACGTATTTATCATTAAAAACCCTTCTTCAAGGAATCTTACATGGTAGAACCATTAAATATTTCAAGCAAGTCCTAATGCAAACACCTAAATTCCTTCTTCTTGCTCTTAATTTTAGTCAAGTGCTCTGCAACTTTTTTTTTGTAGGGTTTCTACATCTACAACTATTGCAAGTGGGGTTTCTATATGTTGTGGGGTGGTTTCTTTCTGTATTTGTTCTCTTGATGAATTAAATTACCCTACTAATCACTTCTCCTAAATTCTATAGATTAAATTCAAAAAGAAATGGGAATGGTGGCATTACTTGTCTTCAAAGCTTTTCCTAAAGATTTTGTCGCTACAAATTCATTCTCTTCGCCTGAAAATCATGTTCTCTCGATCTCTTGATTGTGTGGTGAGAAAATGAATCCTGACAATTGAGATTTTACGCTCCACAACCAGTACTAAGTCTCATCGCCATTAATTCACTTCACGTGAGTGTTTTGAGTTGGTGGCCTCAAGATTTGAACTCCACCCTCGATTTTGCAACAGACAATTAAGATGAGACCTTGTCTACCTCTGACTTGCTGATGTGGCAATCTTTTTGTCTTTGTCACCTTGCTTTTCTTATTTTGTTTTTTTCCCTTCCACCCCTTATCACCTTTTTCTATCTTAGTTCATTTTCACAGGGTAGAGGGGAACCCTTATTTTCTTGCTACTTCTCCTTGCTAGCCCAAAGGGTCTATTTTTCTTCCTTGTTTCTCCTATGGGGTAGAGGGGGAGGATTTTCTTCTATCGTAGCTTACCATCTATCCTGCATCGATATCTGCCTTTGAATTTTCTCTTATGGATCAAATGTCCATGACTTCCTTCAATGCTTTTTTCTTTCCCCTCTATCCTGTGGTGATTTTTTAACCTTGAAGTCCATTGTGTAGGGATGAGGGGGATAAGCTTTTCAGCATAAAATGCTCACCTTGTGACCTTATGGTGCAATCTCTACCACCGTGACATCTTCATGAGGCAGAGGGATAAGTAAGAGTTGTAACTGCCACATGCTTTTTTACCACCCCGTAGTGTATTTAGGATCTTAGAAAAGACTGCACAGGTGTGAGGGGAAAACAAAACTTAAATGATACATTAAAGCATGTGGAAACTTAAGTAAGACATGAGGGTCGGGGGGACCATGAAGCAATTGGATGCTAGGAGACTTAGGTCTAAGTTAAGACTTTAGATTATTGGAAAATATGCAAGTGGTAGGAAAATTTATTTTTAATGTGAGGGGTCGGTCATGAATGATTTAAAAGGATCAAAGAGACAACTTAATACACTAGTCACTGAGACAACTAGTCAACACAAAATTAGAAGTAAAGGGAGACATGCTAAGGGTAAAATATGCTTCTATTATCACTTGGACAAAATTTCAAAAAACCTAATGCATGCACAAGGGGAATTGAGAGCACTTTTAGAGCACAATAACTGACAAAGTTTGGAGGTCCTATCTGGGAGGGAGTTGAAATCCCCATTTAATGAGATCATCCTAAGTGAAGATCTTATTATGCAATACCATCCACTAGAAGAAATTGATTTTTGGGAGGAGTTGAGGGTGTGTCGACTTGAATTTCATCCTCAGAATACTACCTGCAACAAGTTAGTTTCACAAAATACCAATGGAAATGCTACAGGAAATCCAAACTCAACCAATGAAACTACATGAAATACATATGAAATAAAAATACTAATATTACCTTCATGGTTTATGTCTCAATGTGTCCTAACTCCACTATTCCTGCTTGTAGATGGTGTGCTCTCAAACAAACACTGATAGATTCCAACATGGCATATGAAGAATGTACTGATAATTGATAGTTCAGAAATGCTATGATAAGAAATACTACATGATTATTCTAAAATGATTATGCTATATGATAATTGCTAAATGATAATGCTATTTGCTTCAAGATTAAAACTCATGGATGCAGAAGTTTTATAAATGATTAGCTTGCAAATTCACTTGAAGACTAACTTTCTCTCAACTAAAGCTCTTGATTTTATAGACCTTGAGAGGATAAGATGATGTGCCTCAGATCAACGGTCATGATCAGATCTGCAGATTTGGATGACTGTGAGCAAAGGTGAAGGTTGAGAGAAAGGGGGAAGGAGAAGACAAGTGTCACTCATCTCACCTTGACTGAGTTGCTAATTGAGGGAATCTAGGGATGGTTGGAGACGATTTAGGCATGAGAGGACAAGTGGACTCAAGTCCTTCCTAAGATATAGGGGATGTTGGAGAGAATATAGAAGGAGGTTATGAAATATGTGTACGTACACAATATCCATTAAGTTTGGAGGTTAGAGATAAATGATGAATTAATATTTAAGAAATATTAATTTCCTTAGCCACATGTTTGATGAATTGGCAAAGGAAAGATGAAGTGGAGATGGAGGATGAGTTGGATAAGAAAGATTAAATAATTTAGGAAATATTTAATGATTATTCTTCTATTTAATATTTGAGACTATAGAATAGAAGAATAATCATTAAATATTAGATATTCAATTGATTGAAGGAAATAATTAAATATTAGATATTTAATTAATTTGGTTAGAAGAATAATTAGATATTAGATATTTAATTAATTAGAGGAATATGATAGATGAATTAATTAATAAAATATTTCAATTAAATTAATTAATAGAAAGATACAAAATGAATTAAATAAATTAATATTTTCAAATTAATTATTTAATAGAAGAATAAACATTAAATAAAGATATAATATTTATTTAATTGCTCATAGCCAATTTTTATGTGTATACATTTTGCCCCTCTTTGAAATGATGTTGAGACAACATTGTTTCAAAGATTAAATCAAGTCTCGATAGTGTGCTTGATGATGATAAAAATCCTGATTGTGTGCCCCCTCAGGAGATTGATAATGAAATTGTTAAAAACTTTGGTTTGAATGATTGATCTCATGATAAAAAAAGGTTCCATCAATTAAATTCATTTTTAAAAAACAAATTAAATTGCCCCATTGAAAAACATTAATAACTCTTTCAAATAGTAAATATAAAATTAACCAAGGTTAATTTTAATTTCATTGTTATTCTTGTCAGCTTGCTAAGAAAATTGTCTTGGTGAGATGGCGAAATGGTGATTCCTGTGGAACACCATCGATTTGAGCATGTTCAATGATATTAGCAGCCTCCTGAGTATGGGTTGTCAGTATGTATCTTATCTCGAGCTTTGTTTTCAACTTGTCGTACCATTTTTCATGTTTTTAGGTGCATTTTTTGATTTTTTTTGCAATTTTCAGCATTAGATTAGTGCTTTTGCATTTAGATTTAGCGTATATGCAATTAGGTTTAACGCTTTTGCTCATGATAGTGCTTATGCTCATTTTTTTGGTGCATATGATAAGGATTTTAGCGCTTATGCATCGGTCATCGCTTATGTTTCATTTGTTAGCACATACATATTGTTGTGGTAGCACTTTTGCATGTTTTGCGCATACGTGCTTAGGGTTAGCGCTTTTGTTGAAAAGGTTAGCGCATATGATTTGTTTTGTGCATATGTTCAATAGGATAGCACTTTTGTGAATAAGATTAGCGCTTGTGCCTCAAAATGAATTTTGATGATGTAAATTTTGGCATTGTGATTTGATAGTGTTGATTGATAGGAACTTGATTGATTGATTGATTGATTGATTGATGTCATTTGATAGATCGATTTGATTTGATTGAATAGATTAATAGATGTCATTTGATAGATTGATTTGATTTGATTTTATAGATTGATAGATCAATTTGATTTGATTGGATAGATTATCTCTAAGAAACTGATTTAGTTTCTAATGTAAGAGCTTAGCAGAGTTTTGATTTAACTCAGTGATTGATAGAAAACCATGATTGATAGGTTTGAAAGCTTAAGTTGCTTCAGTTTGATTTGATTGATTTGATAGATAGATAAGTGATGATTGATCCAATTCTCTTGGTAAATAGGAGAAACTTGATGTTCTCCAGTGATAAATTCCTGATAGTACGTCATTTAGTGCTAGAGCTGACACAGGAAAAGATCAGACATATAGATGCCTGTGGATTACGTCATCTTTTATATATACCTGCGATTATGTATAATAGAGGATTGTTGACAGTGTTAGCCAAGAGATTGCATAGTGAGCATAACACTTTCCACCTGCCCATGGGTGAGATTAGTGTGACACTCGAGGATGTCTATAGGATTCTGCACATCCCAATGATTGGCGAGTTAGTGCACTATGATTTTCAGGACCATGTTGAGATAGAGGCTTGCAGAGCCATTTTTACTGATAAGAGCATCTCGAGAGGAGAGATCCGATGGGAGGATATGGTCATGTATTACGAGACTCTTCTTGTGATTCTTGCTGGTTTGATTGGAGGATTCATTTGTCCTAATAGGTGATCATGAGGTTTTGTTGTTGGATGGGGTGAGATTCTTTAGAGTATGATGCAGCATCGGACTTGATATACCTGGGGTGCTTGTATGCTTGTACATTTATATCATGATCTTCATCAGGTGGTGTATGATGAGAGTGCTAGTTTGTCTACAAGATGTACACTTTTGCAGATCTGGTGTTGGGAGCACATTGCTATCACTTGGCCTATCCATCACAGAGTTCGTGGAGAGAGGCAGCCATATGTGTATCTATATGCAGGTATCCTTACTTAGCATAAGCTGGGTAAGATGGAGTACTGGCATTGGGTGCTTGATTCATTGGATAGTATTACTTGGAGACCATATGTTGATTGTGAGCCATGGATGGATGATGCACAGACATTACCATTTATTATGCAGAGTAGATATCTCATTGGTTGGACTCCTTATATTATTGAGCAACAGTTGATTAGTCACATTCTTAGATAGTTTGGTATAATTCAGCCTATGCCTATTAGTGTCACGATATATGCTCAACGGTCTTGAGATAGGTGAAATTGAGGACCTTCTTTGTCATTTGAAATTGCTCATGCAGAGTTTCTTACTACTCTGAGAGTGGCTTATGATATGAGATTGCACATTCTAGATCCTGGTGTTACTGCATTGTATGCTTAGTATATACTAGCACATTCATGTCCTCGTATTAATGATCCAATAGATCATCCTCCCAGCTCAGGAGATGAGGATGATGATTTAGATGATCTAGGTGTCAGGAGATGAAGATGGAGATGAGAGCTTAGATTTTCTCAGGAGGTAGAGGGAGATGGAGATGAGGGTGGGGATGGTGGTGGGGGTGGTGGGAGACCGGGATGAAGAGGAGGTTGATTGAGAGTCCGTGGAGGACTATTTGGACTAGTTGTTAGGATTGGGAGACCACGTCCTATGGGTGGGAGAGATGGTGGATGGATTGTGAGGGATACTGGCAGGGCAAGGATGAGATCACTGAGAGGGTTGCCATTGATAGGAGGAGGCATGGTGATTAGATTGGATGGGGGTTGTGGGAGAGGCATTGATTTTGGTTAGATTGAGCTAGACCCTAGGGTTATTGTAGCTCATGGTGGAGATGATGAGGATCCAGAGGATCATGTTCCACTTATTAGATGACGGGTTCTGAGAGCTACTCAGACTGAGATTCCAGCAAGTGGACGGGGAGGTGGTGAGGAGGGGATTGGGGTTCATGTGCCACAAAAGGATTTACCAGAGCAGGATGCACCAAAGCATGATATGCCAGAGCAGGAGACCATTGATAGTCTTAGAGCACATATTGATCATCTTCAAGCATAGGTACAGACTTTCATGGCTGAGAGGGATAGAGTCGTTAGGAGACAATAGGATACTCAGGGCCTTCTTGATCATATTCAACAGGTTGGATCAGGTACTCTCTCAGCTGACACTATTAGAGCACTAGTTCAGGACGAGAAGGAGACTTCCCATTGGCGATGACTATATGAGGAGGTATTCACAGAGAGCCAGAGAGCAGGTAGTTATCATACCACCGTGTTGATGGATACTAGTAGTGGTGGAGTCATGGGACCTCCTCAGAGGAGTGGTGATCATGTGAGATAGGCATCTGGAGGATCTTCTCACCCACAGCCATAGAGATAGACAAAGTCAGGTGGTAGTGGTACAGGACAACCTTGACTTGACTTTGTATTGATGAGGCACTTGTACTTTTGATATGATATCATTGTATACTTGGACTTTTATTGTTTTATGATGATCTATATGCAAACATGGACTCTATATGATGATCTTTGGTTTATTATGCATGTTACTCTATTTTATGATGATCTATATGCATTGATTATATGGATGCAGTGATTAGATGGATGAGGATATGATGATGATTGTCTTCCTTACCTTATGATTATGATCTACATTATGCAATGATAGATGTTTTTGGTTTTTGATTTTGATGACCTTGGATGCAAATGAAAATGATTACTAACTTTAAATGATGCAAATGAAATGATCTATATGGAAATGCAAATGAATGATTATGCAATATGTTATTCAAATGGTTTTTTGATTTTTTTGATGCAATTGAAAATGATGTGAAAATGCAAATGAAATGATTGATTGCTTTAATGTTTATGCATAATATGATTATGAGTCTAAGTGCAAAGATGCAACTAAATGAAATAAAATGATAATTCAAATAATAAGGATGATACACTACATGATTAATGAAATGCACTTAATTGAATGCAAACTAATGAAATGATTTAAATGCAACTAAATGAAATAGATGATGATTAAAATGATTCTAAAAATGAATGCATCTACAATGATCAAATGCAAATTGTTTTTGTTTGTCCAAGTATACTCAATATTTATTTATGACTGTTGATCTATGAATGAAATGATATGCTTATAATGCAACTGACAATGAATGCTTATAATGCAGACAAAAAATGAGCTAATCTAAAATGATCTAACTAAAAATTATATTGCCATTCTTCATATGTTGTCTTGTAACAATGCTTGATTTCATCGTTGAGCTTTAAAATGTTATAAGAAAATACAAGCAACTTGACATAAAGATTCAAGATGACCTGAGTATTTCTTACATGGATTTTGATATAGCAAGTTAATACAAGCAACTTGATATAATGGATCAAGTTGACCTAAGTATTGCTTGCAGAACAGACAAGGATTATCTCCTTTCATGCATGACTTGGAACGTCCTCCTTGATCCTTTGCCAATCATATCCTGAGACAAGTACATACTGTAGTAAGAGATAAATCACAGACAATAATCAAAGAAAAATAATCATGCCTCATCACAGTTTCTCTAGTCATGGACATCCTTGAGTCACATAGAGTACATGATTAACAATAAAATCAAGATATAAACACTAAATCTTGTATGTCATTCACATGTTCTTATGGTCATTAACTGATATAATCATCTTGATAAATGATCTTTGATAATCCTTTATGACTTGCTAATTGATTATGCATTTCCTGAGTTGCATGATTTAGTTGATGAAATGCCTTGATCTTCGTTGCTTTGTTGCTCGTCATCTGTTTCAAAATCATAGGTGTTTTTGGGTTTTTCTAAGTTTTCCTAATGTTTTGGATTTTCAAAGATTCAAAAGATCAGCTTAGCAAAAGGAATTAGGATTTTCCCCCAGTGAAAACAAAAATTTATTATGGATGTATGAATTGATCAAGATCTAAACCATGGCAGGATACAAATGCAGATTGATTGATTCTGATAAGATCTAAGACAATGACTATGACAAGTATGTCAAAGATTGATAATTGTTGGTAACCTGCATATTTCTCGCTAAATTGTTCAGAGAAATGGATGTGAAAGATGGAATGGATAAGCTAAGATAGATGGAAGTGATAGATGCAATAAGATGGAGTGGATAGGTGTGCAAAGTGACCTCATAGATGGAGGAACTCACTTTTTAGATAGCGCTTCTTTACCAGGTTTTTACTATCTAAATTTATTGCATTTTTGTTGTTTTATACTTTTTAGGGATTTTTCTGCTTTTCTGATTTTTTTCTTTACTGATTTCTTCAGGACTTTTTATGCTTTTTATTGATTTTTTCAGGACTTTATATGCTTTTTATTGATTTTTTCAAGACTTTATATGCTTTTTATTGATTTTTTCAGGACTTTATATGCTTTTAATTGATTTTTTCAGGACTTTATATCTCAAGCATAGAATTTCTTGAGATGAATAGAATTGATAGGTTCATCAAAACAATCACCTTCAAGGGTACATAGCTTGTATGCTCCTGAGCCATATGTTGCTACTATGGAAAAAGGTCCTAGCCATTTTGGTTCAAATTTACCTTTCTTTTCTCTGCCTTGTTGATTTCTTGGATTCTCCCTTAGAACTATATCTCCAATCTAAAAAATGTGTGGTTTGACCCTATGATTATAACTTCTTGCCATCCTCTATTGATATAATTTCAAATGATTTGTTGCATTTTGGTGATGTTCCTCGGTCAGCTCAAGTTCTTGGAGTCTAGAGACGCGTTCTTCTTCTTTTGGTATAAGACCTTTCAAGGAAACCCGTAGAGATGGTATCTCTACTTTGATGGGTAATATGGATTCTAATCCATATAATAAGAAATATGGAGTTGCCCCTGTTGGTGTTTGAATGCTGGTACGGTATGCCCAAAGAGCAGGATTTAGCTGAATGTGCCAATCTTTTCCAGCTTCATTGACCATTTTCTTCATGATTTTCAAGATAGTCTTGTTTGATGCCTCAGCTTGACCATTTCCTTGTGGATAATATGGAGTAGAAAACCTATGCTAGATATGAAATTGTTCACATAGTTCTTTCACATCTTGATTCTTGAATGTTCTTCCATTATCAGTTATAATGGTCATAGGAACTCCATAGCGGCAGATTATATAATTCAAAATGAATGATGATATTTGTTTTCCTGTCACTTTTGTTAGAGGCACTACTTCAATCCATTTAGTGAAATATTCAGTAGCAGTCAGAATGAACTTGTGTCCATTAGAGGATGAAGGATTTATCTTACCTACCAAATCAAGGCCCCATTGAGAAAATGACCATGATCCTGCCATAGGATACAATTCTTGTGCTGGTGCGTGGATTATATTTCCATGGATCTGGCATTGTTTGCATTTCTTAGCATATGTGAATGAATCTCTCTCCATAGTAGGCCAATAGTAACCCATACAAAGAAGTTTCTTAGCCAGTGTTAATCCACTTGAGTGTGTTTTACAAATATCTACATAATCTTCCATAAATGTATGTATCATATCATGGAAAATTATTGTCATAGCCCTTTGATAAGTCGCTCCTGCATTCTTAAGTCCAAATGGCATAACATTTTAGCAATAAGTTCCCCATGCACAGGTGAATGTTGTCTTTTCTTGATCTTTAGGGGTGATTATTATTTGATTGTATCCGGAGAAGCCATCCATTAGTGAAAACATCTCATGCCCTGCTAACAAGTCCACAATTATATCAATGTTGGGTAGTGGGAAATCATCTTTGGGACATGCTTTGTTCAAATCTCTAAAATTGGTGCAGACTCTTATGCTTTTATCTGGCTTTGACACCAGTACAATGCTTGAAACCCATTCTGGATAGGCAACAAGTCTTATGAAACCCACCTCTAAAAGTTTTTTTAGCTCATCTTTGACAAGAAGAATATTGTTCAGATGCATCTTCCTTAGCTTTTGCTTGACTGGTTTTTCTCTTAAATCTACATTGAGATGATGCATTATAAGATCTGGATTAAAAACCGGCATGTCTGCATAGGACCAAGAAAAATTTATTTTTCTTTGTCTGAATAATTCTATGTATTCTTTCCTCTCTTTTTCTGATAATGAGGTAGTAGAATGAAGTATCTTGGGATCCTTTGATGTGCCAATGATTATTGCTTCTATTGGTTCTATTAGAATAGTAGATCTCTCCTAAAAATATGCAGGGAGGATGTCAAACTTTCCATCTTCTGGCACCTCCAAGAGGTTTTCACCATCAGACATGTCCTTTATTTTCCCTTTTGATTGATCTAGTGTTGCCATTGGTTTTCAATAATAGGTCTTTTTCCTTGTTTTATTTCAATTTTGCGACTGGAAAGTTTGGTATTCTCTTGATTGCAAGAAATGTTACTTGATCCCTCATTGGAAAATATCTTAGGTGTTATGGGTTTGACAACATTAAGATACACAGCTAAGTCATGGTCATTGGAAAAGACATCTAATTCAGTGTTTTCTAGATTATCCCAATCAATCAGTTCAGGATGAAGAAGGGGTAAGTCATAGTCATCATCATTGGTGGGTGTTTCAAGGTTCATGACATAATAATCATAATTTGGCTTGGCATAGGCAATGTCATAGATAGAATAATCTTGAGGATAGTCTCTCCCGAGTGTTCTCCAATGGGTTCTAACAAAATTAGTGTTGGCATTTTGTAGTTCACATTCCAGTGACTCTTCATCTTATGTTTATCCCTTAAACGAATAGATTATATCAATACACACGTCTTTAGTACTACAAGTTTCCTTTTGATTGACCTCATTTTCATTTTGGAGTTGACATGCTTGTGTACATGATATAGAGGATTCTTTGGCTAGCTTTTGTCTTCTTTCAAATTCAACTTCTTCTAGACTAATAGTCAATCCTACTTGACTACCTCTTAGTTCTTCTATGGTTCCGACATACCTTGGTACATCTTTTTCTTCATTTGGTAGGGATCTGATATTTCTAGATGCTTGATTCATATCTATGTTTGCTTCGTGTGATGTTATTTCTTGGCCTTTTCCATTCTCTTTCCTTTTTGCATATGCCTCTTTTCTTTGAATTTTGAGTTCTTCCCACCTTCTTTCTAACTCAATCTTTTGTTTTGTAATAGACAAATCTTCCTTTTTGATAGTTTCTTGGTCTTCATTCTTTTCTTCACTTGATATACTAGATGAGACATCTGGACCCCATTCATATTCACTTGAATTTGTCTCTGAACCCTTGTCTAGGACTATACCACTATACCACACAGGAATGTTGTATGGTGCAAAAAGTTCCTTGATTTCTGCCATCTTGATTTTTACTGCTTTTGGAATATCTTGTTCATATTTTGTACTTGCTTGTATTCCTTGAACTTGTTGACAAGATTATTCTTTTCTTTTGATTGCAATCTCCTCTTCTTGTTTATCATGTTCTTCTCGTTTCTGTTTGTTGCCTACTATTTATGCTGCTTGATGTAGCTTTTCTTGCCATTATTCTTCTTTAGAGACTGATTTCTTTCTCCACTTTGGTTGTTGGTGCTTTTGATTTGGTTTTGAATATCCAAGTCCTGATTTATCTTCTTTAGATTGCGAGTGAGGACAAATAGGTTCTGAAATACCTTGATGTTGCTTACCAATTGGTCCTTTTCCTTCATATCCCATTTTTTGCATGATTATATAACCATTACCATATTGCTCTATGAGAATGTTGACTTCTATAGTTGTTGCTATAGTTTCATTTTCATCTTTGTACAACCAACCAAGAATGTCCTTGTCTTTGTTTTCTTCTTCAAGTATTCTAGCTCTAACAAATGCTCCATTAAACATGTCCTTTGATTTCTCCAACGTCTTTGATTGGATATTTGTATGCTTTCCATATGACTTGGGTGAAAGTGAAAAATTATGCAAAGAATATTTTCCCATTCCTTCATTATTCAATTTGAGCTTTTTCTCAAATGTTTCCCATAACTTTTCTTGAATTTCTTTGGTAGGATATACTGATTCTCTATTATGTGGAACTCTTGCATCTTGTGTTGGCTTCATATTATTGCAATATTGGCTAGAGTCTTAAATTATAGTGACCTCTTGTCCTTCATGAGGAAATTTTACACATTGATGATATGTAGAAGGAACTGATTGCATGTTGTGAATCCATGGTCCTCCCAGAAGAATGTTATAAGAGAGGTTAAAATCTAAAACCTGACATAATGTATTCCTTTCCACAGGTCCTATTTTGATTGTTAACACCATAGTTCCTTTAGAAGAACGCTCTCGTTCATCATAAGCCTTAATGGTTATTTTCTTCTTCGGGTCCACTGCATTTTCTGAATATCCCAAAGCTTTTATCAAACTTAAGGCACAAATGTTTAAACCCGCTCCACCATCTATGAGCACGCGTTTGACATGAGTTTTGTTAATGGTGACTTCAACATGTAAGGGAGCATTGTGGGGATGTTGCAAGGATGCGTCATCATTTTCAGAAAATGCCAAGCAATGAGGGGCTATAAGGTGTCCCACCATGTTTTGGAACTGATCCACATCCAAGTCTTTTGAAACTGTTGTTTCCACTAAATATTTCTCCAAAATTTCCTTATGCATAGGTGAAATTTTGAGAAGTTCCAGAATTGATATTTGAGTGGGTATTCTTTGTAATTGCTCTACTAAATTGTATTGTTGTGAAGAGGATGTTGGGTCTTTTGTTATACCTGGAAAGGTGACCTTTGCTTTGCTTCTCGTAATGACATTGATTGGCTCTGAAGGTGGATTATCTTTAACAATGATGACATTTACCACATCATAATATGTATAAGTGTAGTTTACTTTGGCTTTTCCTTTGTCATCTTTTAATTGGGATGGTTCACCTTTGTCATAATTCGGAAGTGGAGTTTTGAAAGCCAGGTGTGATTCATTTGTCTTATGGCTATCCACTATGATAGTTCCATTATCAATTAGATCTTGGATAAGGTGTTTCAATCTTTGACAATCATTTGTTAGGTGTCCTTTATTCTGATGGTAATTAAAAAAACGATTGTCATTCCACCAGTTAGGCTTGACTGGTGGTTCATAACTTCTTGCTTCTGGCAAAACAATTAGTTTGTTTGCGAGAAGAGTTTTTAAAGATGATTCCAATGATTCTCCAATGTTTGTGAATTTTCTTCAAGGATTGGAGAAGAAGGACTTTTTTTTATCGCTTTCTTGATTGTTATTGTTTGGGATATGACTTGATAGATTAAAGATTGGTTGTTGTTTCATAGCACTATTGTCATCATTTCCTCCATTGATGAAATTCCTATTCTTTGACCAGAACTTGGGTTTGTCATTGTTTTTGTTGTTGTTGTGATTGTTGTTGTTGTTGGAGGAGGAGTTATTGTAAAGTTTTAGCTCTTCTTTCTTTACCATCACGTCTTCTATTTTCAGACCATCCTCAATCATCTTGGCAAAGGAGGGATTTAGTCGATAACTCATTTCACTGATAATATTATCAATGAATATGTCCATCTTTTCTTGATCAGGTACATCTCTTGGATACCTATTAAACATGCATTTCCATCACTGCAAGAAGATCATAAAAGATTCACCATTCTTTTGTTTAACATTGCATAGATCCAGCATTGTTATCTCATTCCTTATATTGTAGGAGTATTATGAAATAAATCTATTCACAAGTTCTTCAAAAGATTTGATTCTAGATGGTAATCTTGAAAACCATTCCATTGATTGTCCATTTAAACTCCTAGGGAAAAGATGCATAAGGTAAGTTTTATCGTGGACAAATTCTATGCTCATAGTATAAAACTCCCTAATGTGATCCTGAGGATCAAACTTTCCATCGTATTTGTCATATGTAGGAATCTCGCAATGTTGTGGAAATGGTATCATGTTCATATTTTTATCGAAAGGATATGGTCATATATCTTCCAATGAATACTTCTTGGAGCTTGTTCCATTTTGCATATCTTGTATCTGTTGTTGTAGATTTTGTATTTGTTGAGTACGGTTTAACAACGGATTATCCACATAGTTTCTCCTTGTTTATTCATGCGTTCTTTTATCACTACACTCTTTTCTTGTGTCATCCCTTTGTTTTCTTGTCTCTTCATGACTTTCTTTCTTCGCATCTTTGTTATTTGGCTCATCTATGTTTTGGGTGTTACTTGCTTTCGCATCTTGTTTCAAGCTTTCTATGATAAATTCTTGTGGTAGTTTAGCTCCAGATTTTGCCAACATCAAGAGATATTTCTCTTTTTTCTTTGCCAACAATTTTTTCATTAGCCTATCAAATTTTAAATATTGCTCAAGGTCTCTAATGGTGCTATTGATTGCTTCTTCGTCAACAACAGTATACCCAAAAGTTTGGAATGTAGGATTATCTTCTTCCTCCATTTGTTGTTGTTGTTTTCTCAGTTGTTCATATTGGGCTCTATTCCAAACTGGCATGTGATTGTTTCAAAACTTTTGAAATTTCCAAAGGACAACTCAATAAGTGATTATTGGTGTAGGAAGATATGCTTTGTTGATTTTACAGCTATTGTTTGTTTGTTGTGATAAAGCGTCTCTTTGTTGAAAAACACGTCCTTGCAAAATTTCTCTGTCAAACTCTATACCACAACGACATAAGTAGTGATGAAAACGGTGTAGGAATGTCTTATGTTTTAATAAGATTTTGAGATTGATGTACAAGAATCTTATTCTTTTCTGAGTAGTTTTATAACTAGGTTTTCTTTTCTTAAGGCGATACTTAAAAGTCATATAAGCATATGATAGTTCACAAGTTTGTTGGATTCCAATGTTGGTGCAATTCTGATTTTGATATAAATCTAGGTTCAAAATAGGAAAGATATATCTAGGATTATGAACACAAGATGGATTGACCAAGCTTCGTGATAGAGGATTTGATATATCCTGATGAGAAACTTGACAATGATATTAATTTTTTTTTGCACTTAAGATGTTTGAATCAATAGCTTGTTGAATGCTTATGCTTATAAAAACCTTTTGGGAATAGCCTGTTGGATTAGTGACCCAGTTGTTGAGCTAGTTTGAAAATATGTGATGGTTTTAGAGACAAATCTACTCAAGAAGTATTTTGATACTGATGTTTTGACACTTTAGTTTGATCTGGTGTTTCAAATGTTGGAAAGCTTTTGTATTACCCTTTTGATCATTTTTTCAGCAATTTGTTGGATTTTTTCTCACTTGTAGATGATATTTTTCTTCAATTTTTGACCATTTGGAACATGTTACAGACATAGAAGACACAATGTTTAATAAACAAAAAGCACAAGCAAGTACAAATCCTATGGCAGGATGAGACAATAATTGTTGAATCTCACATGGGTTTCCCTCGAGGCTATGCTATTCAAAGTAGATATTTAGTTGCTTGACCCCACTGGCTCCACCCTTGGCACTCACTTCTTCGGGGCAGCCAAGCACCAGTTTCCATGAAAACTCCCCATGAAAAACTTTATATCTCTACTAAGAACAGTATGTGTGTGAGCCACTTCAGAGGTTTGACCTCCTGCACCAACAATTAGAAGGATTTTGGCAACTAGTACAAGTGGTTTCTAGTAAAGGCTTCCGGTCATGTGGCCTTACATGTGGCACTTTCAACTCTTTAAATACAGAAGGTTCCCAACCTATAGAGGCTATGCTCCATAGGGTTTATGGGGAAACATAGTGTCGATATGAACTTATCAACACATGTTTCTTATGACTATTGTCACAAACATGATTTATTTAGAGTGGATTGGAAGGACTCAGTATTAGCCCGTTTCCACTTTGGGTCATTCCCCTCTCACTGGCCCCCTCAAGGCAGCTTGGAAAGGCAGACCCTCTAAAGGATTTAATTTCTTGAAAGTAAAGAAAGCATAAACGAGTGGGTTTGGCTTTTTGATCACCCAATTAAGGGGAGAGCATATACCTATCACTTTCGAGATACGAAATACAAGTGTTCTTTTTAACTTTCCATAGCAATGTGATCTATCCTCTATTTGGAGATGTTGCTCCAACAAACATGGTGTTTATTTTAGCCTTTTTAAAAGTCTAAGTGCAAGTATTTTTGAGAAGTTACTAAAAATGCAAGTTGCATGCTATCAATTTATCCCCTTAGTTAGACTAAATAAGTAAGACATGATATATTACTTTCCAAAATAAGGCTCTTAATTAACTAGGTGAGGAAATGCATAAAATTTGCCTTAAACACAATCCTACACATGCATGTCAGTAGTTTAAATTTTTTTTTTAGTTCGGACCTGCAAGAAAATTATGTTAGCTGCAAATAAAAGTGTTGTTCTAACACATGAGTTGTCCTTCACCTCAAAAGCGCTAATCTGCAGAGCAAAAGTGCTAACCTGCACTACAAAAGCACTGCTATGTGGACTCAAAAGTGTGACTTCTTTAACAAATGCGCTAACCTAGAAGACAAAAGCGCTAACCTGTGATGCAAATGCACAGATTTTCAGATAAAAGCACTAACCTACATGACATATGCTCTAACCTGAGATGCAAATGTGCTAACCTGAGATGCAAATGTGCTGTTAGAATTCACACATGCGTGAATCTGCATTACAAATGCATTAATTTTATTTTTGCGATATTTTTAAAAGTATATGCAAGGTCCATGAGCCCCACGGTGGGCGCCAAAATGTGTTGACTTGAATTTCATCCTCAGAATACTACCTGCAACAAGTTAGTTTCACAAAATACCAATGGAAATGCTACAGGAAATCCAAACTCAACCAATGAAACTACATGAAATACATATGAAATAAAAATACTAATATTACCTTCATGGTTTATGTTTCATTGTGTCCTAAATCCACTGTTCCTGGTTGCAGATGGTGTGCTCTCAGACAAGCACTGATAGCTTCCAAGATGGCATATGAAGAATGGATTGATAACTGATAGTTCACAAATGCTATGATATGCAATACTACATGATTATTCTAAAATGATTATGCTATATGATAATTGCTAAATGATAATGCTATTTGCTTCAAGATTAAAACTCACAGATGCATAAGTTTTACAAATGATTAGCTTGCAAATTCACTTGAAGACTAACTTTCTCTCAATTGAAGCTCTTGATTTTATAGACCTTGAGAGGATAAGATGATGTGGCTCAGATCAACGGTCATGATCAGATATGTAGATTTGGATGGTTGTGAGCAAAGGTGAAGGTTGAGAGAAAGGGGGAAGGAGAAGACAAGTGTCATTCATCTCACCTTGACTATGTTGCTAACTGAGGGAATCTAGGGATGGTTGGAGATGATTTAGGAATGAGAGGACAAGTGGACTCAAGTCCTTCCTAAGATATAGGGGATGTTGGAGAGAATATAGGAGGTTATGAAATATGTGTACGTACATAATATTCATTTAGTTTGGAGGTTGGAGATAAATGATGAATCAATATTTAATAAATATTAATTTCCTTAGCCACATGTTTGATGAGTTGGCAAAGGGAAGATGAAGTGGAGATGGAGGATGAGTTGGATAAGAAATATTAAACACTAATACATTTGGGGTCAAATTTTGATGGAGGTTTCCGATGGACAAGGAGCATTGTGTGAAAATTTGATTTTTTTCAAAAAAAATGCCCGTGTTCGTCAGAATTCCGATGACCTCGAGCATTTT
Organism: Cryptomeria japonica; assembly: GCF_030272615.1. Classification (NCBI taxonomy): domain Eukaryota; kingdom Viridiplantae; phylum Streptophyta; class Pinopsida; order Cupressales; family Cupressaceae; genus Cryptomeria; species Cryptomeria japonica. The sequence continues at coordinate 300,505,593 of NC_081408.1, forward strand.
ATTAAAAAAAAAAACACAACGCATTTTCATTTTGAAAGCAAACCGATTGAAGCAGGTGGTGACCGTCTTGCCTCCCTGCCCCCCCCCCCCCCCCCCCCCTGCCAGAGCGATCTCTGCACAAGCAAGGTAAGGTTTTTTTTGGAATCAAAGGAACTCTTTATTTTTCAATGAAGGGCAACTAATTTTTTTTTGCAATAAAGGGAAACTGGTTTTTTTTTTGTGACTTAATCCATTTTGTGCATATCCTGCGATCTTAAAATTCCATGAAATGACATCTCTTTGAGGTATTCCGTCATACAGTTCACATGCTGTGTGTATGCTACCCCATTTTGTGATTTTTGTTATTGGAGCATTTGCAACTAATTTCAGACAAAAAACCCCCTTCGATTATGCTTTGATGGATGTCCATACCTTGTTCCAAAGCTCCTATTTTGGCACACATAGGGAGGATCCTGGCAAACGTTGCATTGAGATAAACATGATTGTATTTCATGACGATCTGAACTCAATAATATGTTAGATTATTCCAAGGATGGATGGACTATACACTTGAAAGGTAGATGATTAAGGATGATGACAAGGTGAATTTTCCTTAGAATGATAGGGTTGATTTTCCTAAAAACAAGTAGATTCATGTAAACTAGAGGATACAAATTTGGACAAAATAATGGAAGGAGACTAAAACTAGATAGATTCACCTAAATGGGAGTGTAGTCATCTAAGGATAGGAAAAATTCACCATTTGCGTAAGAAAGATGGATAAGATAAATGATTTATGTGAAATAGATTCACCTAAGAGAAAGTAGATTCACATAAGGATAGGTGGATTTTCCTAAAGATGAAGGGATAAGACTTAACAAAAAGAGGACTTAGGATGATGACAAGGAGGATTCATTTAAGGATATGGCATATTCACCTAAGGGATAGTGTATTCTCCCAAGAATATGGAAGAATTATTGATTGGTGGAATGACATACTAGATCAAGGAATGATACAAGGGTAGAATCACCTAAATATAGGGTAAATTCAGCTAAAAGGGTACCCATGAGATTGTGGTATTGAGTACCTATCTATGGATGGTGTATTTGGATACAAGTATGATGAAACCATGCTCGAGTATGATGAAACAAAGTCCAAATCTCTATTATAGGTCCAACATAATCTCTATTATTTGAGACACCATTTTATTAGCATATCCAATTAGGGTAATTTATGGGTTTAATTATGGATCATGTTGTCTATTTCCATGCACTATTGAACTTATTTGGATGTATTGTGATTATTTTAATTTTGAAGTTATAAATAAATTATGTTTGTACCTTAGAAAGGGTAACTCCAATTGATGTTTGGGTAGTTTATTTGAAAACTTATGGTGATTATTTCCCTATGTTATGTAATGGAGTTATTTTTACACTAAGTAATTAACTAGAAAAATGAATTTGTATTGTTGTACAAGTATGATGAAACCATGCTTGTGTGTTTACATGTTTGTGAATCCTATTGAGAACCAACCTCATTGTTGAGGAACTCAATAAATGTGGTGTTAAGTAGAAGAATGGAAAACTCAAGAAGCTATGGTGACATATTGTGGCATTAGTAGGGATTATCTCTATTGACCACACCTTTCAAAGATAGTATCCCCTAGTTATCCTCATAGAATGGACCATTGGATGGCTCATAGTGGTATCCTAACCTACATTTATCTTGATGGCATTGCCGATAGTTGGTATGTGGTTCTTGGTACGGGTTTCCTCTTACCCTATTATCTTATTTATATCTTTGTTCCAACATGTGGAGATTGATTTTTGTCATGCTATGATGATTTTCATGTTTGCATGTGTTTTGACATTATGCAAATAGATATGATGTCACACCATACTTATGTTTTGATATAGTGTAGGTGATGGTTACATGTTGTTGATGGTAGTGATTTGGGTTCAAAGACACAATTCCACACACACACACAAATATTTGAAGATGCATTTTATATTATTCCTTCTTAGTGGCGATTAGTGTTGGAAGATTTGCACACATGTAGAGAGGAACTCATGTTAGATACAATAGGTTGTGTTTGATAACATATGAATGTGCCTCATGATGTATACATATAGCTTTGGTGTGTGACATGCATGCACATTTTTCCATAAGACACATTAATATGTGGCATGTGCCCTATGCATGTCTTCTTTGTGAGGCACATTGCTATGTGCAATGTGGCCCTAGGTGTGTCTTCTCTATGAGGTGTATTGCCATGATATGTTAGGAGTTGTAGTGTGTAGGCCACAAATGCATGCATGAGGGACTATTATTATAGTCATGTTTTTTGGGCATGTAGCCTAGGCATGTCTTCTCCATTAGGTACATGGCCATGCCAAGTGGGAGTTTTTGTGTTCATGCCACAAATGCACACATGAGGGACTACTATTGGAGTCATGATGAATCTTCACTCTATTTAGCCACAATTTCTAGTCGTATAGTTATGTAATGTGCACTTTTAAGGATTGTGAAGTTTCCTTCAATTATTGATGATCTCTCATCTTTTTTGCATGGGCCAACAATTTTATTTTATCTTGTTTGAATTAGTTTAATCACTATTGTGAGTTTTCTCTATTGTGTAGTTATTGTGGCTATGTTTGATTTTCTATTGGAATTGAACACATTTATTTGACTTATTATTGGTACTATTTTTTCTTTCTTTCAATATTTATGATCTTTGGTAGTTTAGTGAAACTCTTGCTATTTTTAAATGTTGCCTTCTTTGTTGTGATGTGATTCCTCACCAAGATCGACGTAGATAACCTTGGATGAGTGTATATAAGGAATCAAACATTGGGAAAATTTTAGGATAGCGGTAAGTGTTTGTTGTATGGGTAGCTACGATCCACTTGTACATTCTTAGTGATTATTGACGGCTATGTCTTGGAGGCTAATCCCATTAAACAAACAAGGGGGAAGTCATACATAATCATATGGATCCTCCCTAGTTGTGTGTGGATTCAAGACCATCATTTCATATGGTTCTTGGTTACTTTGTGAGACCATGGCATCCTCTTAGACCAATATGTGAGCCTTGTATTGTTATCCCTGCAATGTGGATGAATAAGTGTATGTTAAAATAAATTCTTTGCATGCCATATAGTTGCATATGAGTTGTTCACATCATCAGATCATGATTTAGAATATGTGAATTCTTTTATCCATGTGAAGTCGAATGATTGATTATGAAAATATGTTATACATTGCAACATAACCTATAAGATGTTCTCTTCAAGAAAAAATATTTATGCTTTCATAGTGAAATGTTGACGAAATGGGGTCCTAGTCTAGGAAAGTAAACTACAAACTTATACATTCACCATTTCAAAACATTTTATTGGGGAATAGTCAATTTGGTTCAATTTAATTCCTCTAGGAGAGACCAACAATATGATTAATTGTTCCATTTTGATGTGATTGGATATGATTAGATATAATTTCATTGAAGATGCAAGAACTAAGTAAAATTATGCAAAATTGACAAGATTAAGCATAAACAGGCAAATAATAAAGCAAAAAGCTAACATAGAGGTACATATTTGGAAATAAGACTCTAAAATGAACCTAATTAGTTACCTATAGGGAAAATGAGGTTAGAGATAATATACCTATATGGAAAGTGGTTAAACTCTACCTCTAAGTGGCTCATCTTGAGCATTGTCGGTATATGGGCATTGATGGCATATTATATCTGGTTCTATCATTTTTGTGGGTGCAAAATTAACAAGGCAAAATAGTATTAGTGGGATCATGATCTCATCAAAATGGTTTTGGCTTTGCATTTATGATAGCACATTGATCACACCTTACAAAAGGTTCCAATCTCATACATAGCATCCCAAAGTAAGGTAAAAAATGATGTAACTTAATGCTTAAACTGGAGTTCTGGGTAGTCATATACCGATCATTTCTAGGATTGATGCTTAAACTAGAGTTTTGGGTAGTCATATACCCATGGCATAGGGTAGGGGTGACCTGCAAACAATGCTAGTTCTAGAAGCCTGTTTGCTTGGTGTATAACTTGTCAAAATTAGATCAATTGGCTACAGGTCTGCCATAAAGTTTCCAACTTATCACCCATGAAAATACAAGAACCAAGGCTTAGAATACTCAAAATTGTCTCTCAGAAAGTCTGCAACAGGCAAACTTTTAGTAAGAATTTGCAGACACAATGCTCAAAAATTCACACAATCAGCTACATTAAATACGTTCTCTATTAAGTTCAATGTTTTAAGATGAAAAAGAAGAGTTAAATGGTTTTGGTTCGATTTGCAATTTTTGTGAAGCTTTTGCACTGAAGTTTCCATAGCCTAATTTTTTTGCCTATGAAGAAAGACCATGTCAGATAATATCAGCAAAGAACAAAATAAGGAGACAATTGCTAGATTATGGTCTAATTTGAAAAGAAGTGATGGGAAATGTTATTGTCCCTGCAAAATTTGTAAGGGCTTAAAGACTAGAAGACTTCTAATCAAAACAACTAAGAAACATTGTAGGCAGCATGGTCACATTGAAGGGGGACATGATTATCATCCACTGGTAAGTTGTTCATTATATCGTTTTAACAATTTATATACATAAGAAATCACTTGATAATGAGATCACGATCATGGTTTATTTATGTTGATCATTTTTATATAGGTTGAGCACCCCAGGGCACATGATATGGACCAACACAACCTGAAGAATATGGTTTTCGAAGTGGAGGAACATGAAGGTGTGAATTTCGAAGCTGAAGATAATGATCCCATGGAAGATGATGATCATGCACCAGAAAACACAATTGAAGATGATGGTACAAATACATTGATCCATGACACATTTAGTACTGGCATAGCTGATCATGATGATTAGGATGACCTTGATGTTCATGATTTACCTCTTCTTGAGAAGGCATATGAGCCCCTTTACAAAGGCTCCCAAACAAATCTTCTCTCTGCTATATTGTTGTTGGTGAACTTGAAGGTTATGAATGGTTTATCCAACATAACAATCTCACATATGTTAAGGTGTGTCATACATGTCATTACAGTTAATAAATGGTGAATCATGTACCATTAATATTATTTATATTAACACCTCAAACTTTTTTTTTTGCTATAGATTGATAGGTGAGTTTTTCTTACCACCATCAAATATTTTACCTCGCTCATACTGAGAATTATCTGCCATTATGAAAGATATTGGAATGGAGTATCAAACAATAGATGCTTGTCCCAATGATCATATTATATATCATAAACAACATGAATTTGGAACAGAATGCCCTAAATGCCATATCAGTAGATATTGAATAGATCAAATAACAAAAAAGGTGCCTCCCAAGGTTCTTCGTTATATTCCCATTATTCCACGTATGCAACGATTATTTAGGTGCACTAGCTTGGCACAATTTATGGATTACCATGCACGCAATAGAAGTCGAGATGACAGTATTTGAATGCCTGTGAATGGTTCAGCATTTATGGACATAGAGGAAAAGTGGCCACACTTTAAAGAAGAACCTCATAATCTCAGGCTTTCATTGGCAGTGGATGGTGTCAATCCATTTGGAGAGTTGAGATCTATTTACTTGGTGTGGCCTATTTTTGTTATCAACAATAATATTCCTCCATGGATGTCGATAAAGAGGGAGCACATAATGTTGGCAATGATTGTTCCAGGTATTTTATCATTTAATAGTCATCTACATTTAATTATAAATATTGCAGTCAAATGGTCATAATAATTATGTAATGTTTTTGTTCATTCCACTAGGCAAGTGCCAAGTTAAAGATATGAATGTATATATTGAGCCTCTTATCGATGAGTTGCTGGAGTTATGGAATGGTGTGACCATGTATGACATCTCTAGACCAATAGGACAAAGACAATTCCAATTCCATGCAATGCTTGTATGGACAATACATGATGCCCCAGGGCTAACACATTTTTGTGGTACGTTATAGTGTTCAAGTTGCACATGATAATTATAATTATAAAAAATAACAGATTTAATAGAATTATACATTATCTTGTAGGTCTTCAAACAAAGGGAAAATTTGCATGTCCAGTTTGTGGTCCAAAGATGAAATCCCATCATTCAAAAAGTTTAGGAAAGTAGGTGTTTGATGAGTATAGGCGCTTCCTTCACAAAAATCATAAGTACCGGAATACCGAAAAACATCTTTTCAATGGGAAAGAAGAGACTACATCAAAGCCATGAAGAATGACTCCTCACTTATGGAAGTTGGAATATAATAGAATTAATCGTCAAGGTAATGTCATTCCATCTAATGGTTTATGTTTGGAATTTGAATTTTTCTATCGTGTTTTGTTTACTGATGATGTAATTGATGATACTGAAGGTCGTCAAGGCATGGATGACCACCTTCCAAAGGGACTAAAAAGTTATCCTAGACAATTCAGTAGGTTGCCTTACTACGAGCAGCTACAAATTGTGCATTTGTTTGATACGATGCATATTGGAAAGAATATAACAGAGACATTATGGAAAATATTGGATGGAAGGCGTGACAAAGAAAAAATTGTCAAAATTTGTAGTGACATTGTGGAATCCAATCATGCAATGAAAAATGTCATTCAATCAAATAGCAATGGAGATCAGATTAATATAAGTGCCCTTCCTTGGTTATTAACGGAGCAGCAAAGCAATTCTATAAAAGAAGTCATACGAAAAATTTGATTTCCCATAGGATTTGCTGCGAACATAAACAATCTCATATCAAAGAAGAGTGAATTTGGGCCAGGGATGAAAACGCATGATTGGCATACCTTCATTAAGGTAATTTGCGTTCTTGTGTATTTACTATATATTTGTATACTGCGCATGTACTTTTCATTGTATTATGTTAGAAAACAATGAAATGATCATTTTATAATTGTTGCAGTATGTTCTACCTCTATCTCTCCCAGACCACTTCGACAATAATATCAAGCAAGTCATATATGATCTTGGAAAATACATGAGGTAAGTAGTGATGTTTGTTCAATTTGTTGTATAGATATTATATTTGCCATTTGTTTTACTTGTTATGCAATATATTGTATATTATTTTGTAAAGTCTCATTTATATATTTTTGCGTCTTCAATCTCTTTTAGGTGGTTGTCAACTAAAGAAATCCACAAGGAAGATATAAACTATTGGAAGAGAAAAATCCCTCATCTAATGTGTGAAATGAAAAAGTGTCTACCTTCAACTTTTTTCAATGCACAAGAACACTACCTCATACACCAAGTTGAGGAGATCGAATTGTGTGGACCTGTACACACTAGGTCAATGTGGATGGTTGAGAGGCACTTGAAATTTTTGAAGGCTTTGGTTCGACAAAGAGCACATCTTGAGGGTTCTATGGTGGAGGGATATATGGTATACCAAACTATGGTGTACATTACTGAATATCTTCCTAAGTTTGTAGCAAAAATCCATGTAGATCACATTTGGGATCCCAACCCCATTAATAAATTTGAAGGGGAGCACTTGATGGGGAAAGGTAGATTGAAGAAAGTGAGAGGTAATTATAAGATGCTATTGTAGTAAATTAATTCTTCATCTTCTAAATAAATCAGTTGTAAGTGGTCTATTAATTATTTGTACAATTGGTCGGGAGTGGGATGCGCTACATTTGTATATTGCAAACAATCTTGATTGGATGATGGTGTGGATTGAACGATGTCAACATTCTAGTCGCACATTAACATGGGATGGTGTCGCTTCATTGGTTAAAGAAGCTCATCATAATGGAGATTCCAATGTTACACAAAGGGAAATTGATTTAGCATATGGTTTAAGAGATCAACAAGTATGTATAATTTTATTAATCACCCGTTTGTTTATCAACTCATGATGCAATAATTTTAATATGTTAGACATATTGCAGGTCAAACACCACAAGGCTATGTGCTGCAATGGTCATAAATTTTGCATCAAATAGTTGGATGACATGAAGAAAACTTGTGATTCTGGGATAACTACAGTCTTTGAGGTGACCAATATTTCATCTAGAAATGACATACATCCTCAAGAGTCTCAAAATTGATACTATGGCATTTTGGATGATATACGTGAGTGTGACTTTAATTCCTTCAAATTAGTTATGTTCATCGTCAAATGGTATAGGCTACGACTGAATAAAAATGATCCTGATAGATCTATTATCGAACATGATAATGGATTTACAATGGTTAATACAAGGTCGTTTGAATGAGTTGGGAATGAGCCCTATGTTCTTCCAAGTCAATGTGAGCAGGTATTTTACTCGGAGGTTCCACATAAACGGGTTGGTCATTTGTTGTTAGACATGATCCAAGAGGAAGGTCGATAATGTATAATGTGATGGAAGAAGAAGATATCGAAGAAGTAGAAGATGATATAGATGATGATCACAATCGACAGTTAGTAGATGATGTTCCTGACGGAAATGTACATGAAGAAGAAGCTGATGATGATGATGTTGCTATTGCTGATGATGATGGTGATGGTGATGGTGATGGTGATGGTGATGGTGATGGTGATGGTGATGGTGATGGTGATGGTGATGGTGATGGTGATGGTGATGGTGACGGTGATGGTGATGACGATGACAATGATGACGATGACGACGATGATGATGATGACAATGATGATGACGACGATGACGATGATGACGACGACGACGATGACGACGACGACGACGATGATGATGATGATGATGATGATGATGATGATGATGATGATGATGATGGTCATGATGATGAGTTGGATGAAGAAGAAGATCAATGACATGAATGAAATGTATGAGATGCAATTATTATATTATCTATTTAATATTGATATCTTGATAGAAATTGATTTGACTTATATGGTTACATAAATAATTCATATGTTTTGAATTCTAATGCCATTACTTAATTAATTCATGATGCACCTCTAGCTATGTGATAGATGGTGATTTAAAATACATATGTGATGGATTACATGCTTATGATGATACATGTGACATTTTTTGAACTTTGTGTTTATTTATGGAATGTGGACTACTTATTAGCTATGTGATGGATGGTGATTTATGATACATATGTGATGGATTACATCTTTATGATGATACATATGTGATTCTTATGATGCTCAATTACATATATGATGATACATATGTGATGCTTATGATGCTTATGATACTGTCGTATTTATTGTTTATCAAATTACAAATGTAATGCTTATGATGCTCAATTGTTGGTGCAGGAACCTAAACCCCTTTGATGAGGATCCTGCATAGTCTCATGGATCGACAGGTATAAGTCAATACACCTTATAGAAATAATATATTTTTAAAAAATTACTAGAAAAACAAACTTCCTCAGTTTTTTAAACCTCAACATTAGCAGCAAATCTAATACAGTTATCAACACTTGAGGCCCCAGTTGGACTTACTCAAATTTTAATCTCAACATCAACTTTATGGCCGACTTCTTCATCAATATTACCCTCATTTGCAAAATATCTCTCTCATTATCAACTAACTCTCTCATTTGATGGTGCACAGGTATCACCAAATAGGTATTTGTCAGATGTGTCTTCCTTGAGTGAGGGAAATGCAGGAATAGAAGAGGAAAGTGAGACATGTAGTAGATCTCAAATAGGGAGATCAACTAGAGGTCAAAAGATTAGAAGAAAATTCAATAAATGCATGGAATTTTTTCTTGCTCAAGGGGGGTCATGTTCTTATGATGATGAGACCAAAGGCGACATTGAGGTGCCCTTGAGGTACAAACATCTACTGAAATAATGTGTACCCAAGGAACTTCCTCCAATAAACACCGATTTTTATGTTAATGAGAGGATATATCGCATAGCACCTTCATCGTTACATGGTTTGGGCCTATTTTCCATGGATAGCATAAAGGTCTGTTACAACAAAGTTGCTGAATTGATGGAGTTTGTTGGACCTTGTTACAATTATAATGATTGGATGCAGATTGTTCAATATAAAAAAAGTATGTGTAGGTATGCATTGTTAGCCAATTATATACAACAAAAAGATAATGATCAAAGTAAACAAGTGGCTGTATACATTGATGGAAGGCCAAAAGCAACAGGGAATATTGCAGGTTTTATAAATAGTACATGACCTGGGTCAACTAATAAGCAACCCAATTGCATATTTGAGGCACATGAGGGAAATTGTGTGTGTGTATGTGCAATAAAATCAATAAGTGTAGGGGAAAAGCTGGTAATCGATTACAATTTGAATTGTATAGATACAAACAAAGTTACTATCATGGGGGTGGTACGTACTATATATATACCATTTAAACCAACTTCCAATTAATGAATCCAATAAACCATTGTATTATTAAGTTTTTTTGCTAAGTCTATTGGTTTCATTTCGCTAACATTTTTATATTTTTTCTTTGTCACAGGGCCACATGGATCCACCACATAGCACAGATAGGGATGTAGGTCCCAACACTTCTATGGAGTAGGTAAACATCATTGTAATTGTACAAATTAGATAGAAGCAAACTGTTACATTATGATCTTTTCTTGAGTGTTTTGAAGTAATTTTGATATTGTTAATTATATTCTTGTCACAGATGGATGTTCAGGATAAGGGAAAGGAACCTGTAGTACCTCAGCACCTCCATAGGGATGTGGGGCACTTGACAGTGTTATGCGCTGATGACATCGCACTTAGCGCAAACCCTATACAATTGGTACAAACAAATATTAGAAAAATTAGCCAAGAGATTGTTGATTTGGCAACCATAAGCCCTCAGACTGATGAGATAACAAAGAGGGTGCAACTATTGTTGTGGACAGTGGAAAACTTGCAAGTAAGCAGTAATGAAAGCTTTAATCATAACAAAAGTTCAATAATGGTTTGTATTTTTTTCTCTTTTATGTCATTAACTAAAATATGTATGTGTTGTTTTTATAGAAATTTATAAGGGCTCATCATCCTGGTGGCGATGATCAAGGTATTGCGGGTAGTTCAGGAGATGACAATGTTCTATATATTAAAACCACTCCTTTGGACTTGTGAACTTGCTTTTTTAATGTTTTATATATTTAATGTATTACTCTTCAGGTGCTGACATGGGTCTAAGGTCGACCCCAACTGTATTGCCGACTGTAATGTCGGTAACACGTAGTATGCAAACATTGTCTATTGCACTGGCTCGTGTTGACCCACCCACTAGTGGTAGATCCCTCTTTTTCTCTCTCTTTCGTTATGTGTTTATTACCCTTGAAGTGTTCTTTCTTGGAGGCATTTCATAGTGGATTCATTTACTGTGGTAGGAGATGCACATGAGGAAATGCTAGAGGTGACTACTGGTGATAACATACCATCATTTCTTGGATCTTCCCGTATTGCTAGTATGGGAATGTTGCAGGCCACATTGGTGGTGAGCGACGAAGAATTGATTCCCTTGAAGATACAGAAGGTTCCAGGTACTTTAAAATTATTATTATATATAGTCTAATTGTAATTTACTTACTGATCACACATTTTGGACTAATGATCCCATGTTTTTTTTGCAGGAAATGATATTTTTTATAAAAATATTAATGACATTACATTGTAGATATTTGGGCCCACCATACGTGAAAGGTGGAACATCATACGTGAACTAACCCTTATCCACTATTTTGATTTCATATCATTGCTAGAATAGTTTTCCTTTTATCCATTTCTTGAACTATATCAAAGGTAGCTTCAGTTTCTTTCTAAATCTAACAGGTTTGTTTTTGCTTTAAAGGTGGAATGACCAAGAAAAAAAGTTAAAAGATGAACTCACAAACCATATGGTAGGGTTGTTTGGAAATGACACATTCGACAAGACTAAGCTCCTGGAAAAAGCTGGCACATATCTAAAGTATGTGAGGGACCAATACAGGACACATTTAGAGAAGAACGTAAAGTATGAGTGTCCCCCCATGATTGTAGAGAGGGAGTGGAAGGACTTGATTTTGGATGCAAAGGAGAGAATTGAAAGGAAAAAAGGAAATACACCACCAGACGCCAGAAGAAGGTATGCGATACTATTAAGAATGTGAATATGTACTAATTATTCATTATATTTATATAATCTAACATATTTCAAACTTTTCGTAGATTGAGTGACACGTCAAAGGCAACCAAGGCAAGACAAGAAAAGCATGGGCAACACAAACTCGGTCCAGTGGTTATATGAAACTTGCTGCACGAATTGTAAGAATCAGTAAATTAAGTATCACATCAAAATATTTATAAATTCTAAACAATTTTTTTTTTATCAAACAATACAAGTAAAATTCACAATACTAAGCAAAAATGCAGGGCTCTGAATTTAATAGAGCGCCCACAGAAGATGACAAGATAATTGGCTACCAGCAAGGCTATATAGCCGTGGCTAAATGACTACGAGAATTGAGTGGGCAAACATGAGATTCTGATGCATCTGTCATAGTGGTAAATAAGCTAAATGAAAAATATTTCAAATTGAATACTTAACCAATAATCTATTTGATGTTAAGTTTCAACATAAAGTGACTATATTTTTTTAAAATAAGCAAGCAATGATAACACTACACGTGACATTGGAATGCAACATGATAATTGTGGAATAGAACCTGTACATGAAGGTTCGGATGTGCATCCTAGTAGTGGAGGTATTCATTTCCTATTCAAATTTTTTTATGTAATTATTAATACAATTAAACATCTTAAATTGAAAATTAGTGTAGTAATTAATGTAACCTTTATTGTTAATATTTTAGAGCATGTAGTCAGTGGTGACCAAGTGGAGCATGATCCGGGTAGACAACATTAGGAATGTGATGTTCCCCAATCAGGTAAAGAGGACCACTGTTATTCCTTTAAACAAATTTAATTGCAATTGGTGTATTGATTAATGTAACATTTCATATTTCAACTCTAGAGGATCTAGAGGGTGTTCAGCATGTCGAGGTTGAGGCTAGACAAAATGATGTGGAAGATGATGTGGCCCCATCAGGTAAAGAGTGTAACGGTTGTGTTCTTTAAATTAATGAAATACTTGTAACAATAATAAAAAAATGTTTTGAATTTAACCTAATTCTTTGTTATTGCAGAGGACCCCCCTTTGGTTCAACATCCTTGTCCTTTGTATAGGACTAGGCATACATCAAGAGCATGAGAAGAGGGCAGAACATCCGAAGATGGGGGAAATGATGAACAAGACAATGCTCCACTTAGACTTTACATAGCTTCAAAAAAAAAACAAAGAAAGAAATGATTGTAATCTACCTTAATTTGATAATGACTGATTTTTATGTGTCAATGAATGTAATTATGTGCTAATGAATGTTCATGAATGATATGTGTTGATGATTATTGATGAATGTTGCATGTTAATGAAAGTTAATGAATTTTATGTGTTAATGAACGTTATGTGATAATGAATGAATGTTATATTCTAATAATGGATGAAAGAATGAAAGAATGTTAGATGTTAACAGGGAATTTAGAGTGATGTTTGGGGGGGGGGGGGGGGGGGAGGGGCCAAATGAGCTTCCACCTTCACGTGGTTGGCCCTGTTAAGTAGAGAATATTAAACTATTCTCAAAAGAAAGTGAAGCTCAATAAGATAACACACTTTTCAATATTTCATTATGTTGCACAGTTAATCTTATTGAATAATGTACATATATTGAATCTTAATTGCAGGGTCCAATAGAGCCAACACAAACAGCACCATGGTGCGACTGCAAAAGTTGTGAATATGCCTCATCATGAATAAAGCTGAATTAGTGCATTCTCTGTAAAATCTCAAATGCTCTATACTTTGGAAGTTTTGAAATTTTTATGATCATATCGGTCCCCTGCCTGAAAGCTTTTTTCCTTGATTTGTTTGTGATACACATTGAGAGATTTTTGTTTTCCTTTTATTTATGCATGTCTTAACCATTCTCCACATGCTTCCCATTCTTATTTAGATTGTTGTATTTTTACATATGTTGGAATCTGTAGTTCCATGTACATGTTTTCTATGTTCTTTGTAATTGTATGAAAAGGTGTAAAATGTGGGTATAGTCCAAAATCTTGATTACAAACAAGCTATTGTTGTTTAATAGTTCCAGTGTTTGTATTAATTGAAACAGTTTAACCCTTTTAACATGTTTCATAGCAAACCTACACTTTGTATGCAATCGTATTGTTACAGTTCAATTACTGAGGTGATGTGATTTTCAAAAGTATTCCGACGAAAACAAAATTGGTTTTCATTTATGTATTTTATTAAAATTTTAGAGTTTCCTCGTGAACATTTAAACTTAGAAGGATTTAAAAATTCAATACAAGAGTACTGGACATAATTTCTGGAGATAGAACTGAAACTCTCTCCCATGACTTTAGATTGTTTCCATGCTCTCTAGGCTAGTAGCTTTCAGACACAAAACATAGGTCTTCTAGATTCTATCCCAACATTAATTAGTTCCTTTCTCTTCTTTTTCATCCTTTTGGAAAGAGAATTGGAAATTGTTAGGAATGAACATCTTCCTAGGTGATTTGTTAAAATACAATGGGGAACTCAATCAAATTTTAATTCACTTCGTTTTAAGTTATTATCACAATTCATTGAATTATACTTACAAAAGGCTTATATTTCCAAGGTAAAATATCAGTATCTTTCTTGGGTGATATTAGATAGCAGGGTCTCTTGGCTTAGACAAAATCACCCTCTCATTGTATTCAAAGTAGATGTGTAGCAAAGCTAGATGCATCAATTGTTAAATCATAAACAAACACAAGCTCAAAAATTGTGTTACCAAGTACTCTTGGAACCTAGCCTGTAACTAACTAGTTCATACTAGATATTGTTTGGGTATGGTATTCAATTCTATTAGAATCTACAAAATAAATATTAACCTAGAAATTAATGTAAGTGATAACATTTTTAAAATTGTTAAATATAAATGATAATAAAATCAAAATAGCATAACATAGTTGATTTCATAAGAGAGAAAATGAAAAAGTTCACAATATCTTCACTCGATATCCAAGATTTTTAATCCATGAGGATGAAAATGAGGATGAGATAGAAAACCAAAATACAAGGAATTGTTTATCCAAGTTTCCAAATTTTTGAGGATAAGGAAAAAAACATAATCCTATGAAAGAAGGAGAATGTGCAAGTCATTATCTCAAGTTAAAAGAAATTACTTAAGTAAAATAAACAAACAAATGCAATATCATACTTACGATAAAACATATCCACTTGGTGAATAAAATGGTAGATTGGCACACCCCCTTAAGTGCAATTGAGGTAAGAATAAATGGGTCACAAGGTTAGGTATCCATGTAAAATATGAAATAACCCCAAATTATAAAGAGAGTGTACCCTCTCGAAGTGAAGACTAGAAAATCCATAGGACAAAACTCCATCCCAAGTGACATATGTGAAGGATAATATAGACCCACCCCATCCCCTAAAGTTGGTGCCTCCACAAAGAAGAGAGAAAGGCAATGGAAAATGTTGAACGGTGAATGTTGTAGTAGGTTCATTTGCAACAAATGATGCACCTTCCTTTCACAATATGGAAATCTTGAGTTGTCAAATTGTTGAATTCCCATTCAAGTGGAATGTAGAAAGGAATTCAGATGTATGGTTTTTGAAGCGATTCATGTGTCTTGATGTTGATGTTAAGTTGTGATTGTTCCATAGAAGATTCAGGGATTGCAATCATTGAAGTGTGAGACCTTAATTAATGTGAAATAGAATGTGTCGTGTTGCATGATATGGTGGAGATAGAACAAGTGAATTTACAATGGGAGATGATGTAACTTGATGGGCATTGTCATCAATGAGAAGACAAATATTCTCAATTGTTTCATCAATATTTGAAAGGTGAGAGTCCACAAACAGATGTGAAATGTTTAAGTAGGCCTCCCAATGAAGTGGATCTCATAGACACAAAGAATCCTATATAGAGAATCATTGAGAGCCCTTGAAGAAGCAAATTTGAACTTTGATGAAGCAATACATGATGGAGGAATATCTTGCAAGAGGAAATCAAAGTCATTATGGTGTCATCTAGATCTAAAATGTGGTCTACTTTTCAAAAAAGTAAAGATGCTTGATAGGAATGTGTCCTAGTGGTCGGGTGAATCTAGAAGACATATAATCCTATTGCAAAGAATCATGGAAAGTTCTAGAAGAAGCAACTTTTAATTCTGAAGTAGCAACGTGTATAAGAGATGTTCTCATTTGTAGATGGAGTATCAAGAGGAGGATCACTAGTCCATGGACCATGTCATTGTTGTTAAATACCTATGCTTTTGTTCATAGTCACTTGGTGTAGGAATGAATTCAATGAGATAGGGTAGGAGATCCTACATAATGTAATTTTTCACTATCCCTTGTTTCAAGTACAAATGGTTCTCTGAATTTATCTTGACAATAGAATGTTGGAATTTAATACCATAATCCATGATGAAAACTACCAAAAATGGAAATTTATCTTAGTTCGCAATTACAAAATGCTTTTGTATAGGCCTCTCGAAGAGTAAGTACATCAAATTGAGACTTTATAAATTGAGTGTATGTATTAGCAATCTCCCAAATTGTTCAATGGTCTCCAAACCTTGTCAATTTTTTATTTTTATTTTAACTCAAATATGTATGGTATAGGCATATCATTGGTTGTGTGATTTTTTTTTCCTTAAATGCTTCTACGACCAAAAGAGACAAGTTTTAGATGAAAATGGGGTCTTATGGGCCTTTTTGACACAATGGTAGGTTCTTTAGACCTGAAAATGCCCCAAAAACTAGTTGATTGCCTTAAGTTACAAACAAATCCTTGTTTGTGAGCATGCTTCTTGATCTCCAATTTTGGTGGAATGAAAGATAATATTGAATTTCTCAAGCCTTTTGGATGCTTCGAAACCACCAAAAAAAAGCTACTTTGATCATTGAAATGTTGTAGTGACTTGGATAAAAAAAGAAAACTAAGTCTAAACTTTAGAAGTTAGTTTTTTCTTGTCAAATTGTTTTCAATTTTCAAATCATCCAAGGATGCAAGAGGAGTATATTTTGTTATGACAAGATTAAAAAAAACTTAGAATCTTTTGAAACCATTGAAACATCCCCTTGCTGCACCACTTAGGGACGTCCTAGGGACTCCAAGGAGTCTCTTGACCATCTTGAGGATGCCTATGAGTCTCCCATGGCACCCAATTAGAAACTCCAATTCTAAACAAAAATGGTGAAATTATTGTGAAAATGTCATCCGTATTAAAGGTTTGGCAATGCCCCCTAACCTTGATGGGGGCTCTGCCCCAAACCCCCCACAAGGGGCACTACCCATTGACCCCAAACCTCTACCCACCATTCTTATTGTTAATGCAATCGTTTCCATTTATTTATGTTGACTAGTTTAAACACTTAGTATGCCAAAGTTTCATCTGCAATTCTTATACTTATTCTTAGTTTGTTCCCATAGTTCCAAAACTCTACCACCATTGTTAATGTTCAAATTTCAATGCAATCATTGACATATTTTTAATGTTTATTGTAAAATTTACATAGTGTGGCAAAGTTTTATTTACAGTTGTTACACTTATTCTATACACACCCTTTTATAATTAATTTTTTAAGTTGTATATATATTTGCATCCCACCCCGCCCCCTTCATCATCCCCTTGTCGTCCCCAAACTTAAGCCCTTGGTATGTTAAGATATGAAAGCTCACAATAGTTTCATTTGATATGTTAATCGAGGAAAAACCTACAATATATAGCTTCCAAGATTCCAAATCCATGAGGATCATTAAGAGGTAGAAAACCAAAAAAAGAAATTGCTTATCCAAGTTTCCAAATTTGTGACAAGGAAAAAGTAGAATCTCAATCAAAGAAGGAGAATGTGCAACTCATTATCTTATTCTACCTAAGTAAAAATATTACCTAATTAAGCTTTTTAATAGTGGAATATCACACTTAGGATAAAACATATCCAAGGTAAATAAAATATTACATTGATAGGCTTCTTTGGTTGCTCTAAAAGTGGTGCCTTATGAATTATGTTCTTCGATACTAAAGTTTTCAAATTCTGGGCACTCTTGATAGCTTCTTGTAGAGATTGTGATTCGAAGGCTTTAACCAAACCTTTCAATGGTTTCTGTTGATGTGTTTTTTATGCACTATGCAACAAAAAATAAAATACTAAGTATTCTATCCTCTCTTGAACAAAATCCTCCCAAGTGCTAAACTACGTGATCAAATGGGATGAGTCCAAGATTCCAATAGTTAGGTCTTGACTTTATATTGTAGATAGACTCAATTATTGTGATATGATATCTGTTGGAATCACAAGGGGGACTTACGTTGCTTGGGTCAAGACCTATCCATTCTCATGTTTCATGATTGATTTACACTCCATGATTTAGGTCATCCTTGAGCAACATCTTGACTTAGCCAAATTTTGTTTTTTGTACCCTAATTCTTTAATTTTGACCCCTTACTAGCATTGCCTTAGGTTTTATTGGAATTCTTGCTTCTCTAGCATGGGCACATTTCTAGGGTTCATTCGCACAAATTGCTCTTGATGAGCAAGCTAGTATCATGACCATGATCCTTAAACAAAATTTTAACTTAGTCAAATTATCTCCTCCAAACTTCTATGAGTTCATTACCTTCATTCTTCATCATTTGGATTTATTTTGTCATTAGAAGGTAATTCTTGACCACCATACCTCAATCTTGACCTATGCTACACTAAAACCCTAGAACCTAGTCATGTTTACAATTGAGATCTTGGTGACTTGATCACTTAATACAGCTTAATCATGCAGTTCTCATCTAACTCTGACTCCAACACTTAAGCAAATCAACCCTAGCAACCAAGTACTTTGGGAAATATCTTGCAACTTGACAACATGGGTAATGATGGAGGAATGGAAGGTGAGACCTATAGAGGTGAGAGAGAGAGAGGGTGAGAGGAAGAGATAATGACCTAGAGAGGGTAGAGAAAGAGAAGTAGAGAGGGAGAGAAGAAGAGAGGGATGGAGAAAGAGACCTAGAGAGGGGAGAGAGAAGAGAGATAGTAGAGAGGGATAGAGAAGAGAGATAGAAGAGAGATACCAATGTCAATCTTTTTCTATAAATTTTTTTTTCCAAAAAATCAGCTTATCGTCGGAATTCCGACTCCAAAGGGTAAAATTCCGACAGAGGAGTGTCGTCGGATGCACAGTATCCTCATCGAAACTCTCCTACGGACTCCAGGAGAGTTTTGACGAGGATACTGTGCATCCGACGACACTCCTCTGTCGGAATTTTACCCTTTGGAGTAGGAATTCCGACGATAGGTCGAGATCGCGACGGTATTCTTTTGGGGTATGAGCATCCATGGTGGCCGTCAGAAAGGTTGGAGGTGATGTCAGAATTACGACGACCACAAGGATAGTCGAAACTTCCAACAAAAAGTTTTTGACGGCTTTTTTTGTCGGTAGTGCAACAAAATTGTGTCGGAATTCTGACGATTTGCCATGAAAATTTTGACCTGAATGTACTAGTGAAATAATTTAGGAAATCATTTAATATTTGAGACTATAGGATAGAAGAATAATCATTAAATATTAGATATTCAATTGATTGAAGGAAATAATTAAATATTAGATATTTCATTAATTTTATTAGAAGAATAATTAAAATTTTAGATATTTAATTAATTAGATGAATAGGATAGATGAATTAATTAATAAAATATTTCAATTAAATTAATTAATAGAAAGATACGAAATGAATTAAATAAATTAATCTTTTCAAAATTAATTATTTAACAGAAGAATAAACATTAAATAAATATATAATATTTATTTAATCGCTTCCTAGCCAATTTTTATGTGTATACAGAGGGTTCCAGACTTTCCTCCAAAGTCTCGTATGGGCACCCTCCTTTATTAGTATATTGTAAGTCAATTTGATAGAGAAATTGCCTTTTTAGTTTTTGGTCTAGAAAAAATTATCCTCCCTTGTGAAGAGTGGAAATATGATTCATTGCAAGATTGTTATAGCATGGAAGTCGATTGAATAAATGTGGTTGATTTTGATAACTTTTTGCTATGTCTCTCCATATTTTGTGTGGTGAAATATAGTCTATAACCTAGTATCCAAATAGGGCTTGAGCCCTTCCCTTGATGTCTTTGAAATTGGATGAAAATCCAAGAGCATATCCCCAAACCATTTGTCTTCCCAATATTGAATGGAAAACACATCACCAATTTTCCACTTCAGACCCATTTAGATCAGACTTCTTCTTTTGATGATATTATTCCAAATTTGAAAGCCACTAAGGAGCCCTCAGGTGGAAAAAACTCTATAAAATTTTCTAGAGCTGAGGTACTTAGCACCCATGAAACTACTACATTCAATTTTATGCAACGAAAGATTCCATCCCATTTTGGATAAAAGAGCCTTATTGATGAGGTTGATTCTCCTTAAACCCAATCATCCAAAATTCTTAGGGGAACACACCATGTCCCAGTTGACAAGAGCCAATATTTTCTTTTTCTTAGTCCCTATCCACACGATTTTTTTTTGGATTCTTCAATATTTTTAGCTATAGATGTTGGGATTTTAAAGAGGGAAATAAATTAGATAGGGATCCCCTATAGGGAGGCAACCAAGAGTTGTAATTTCCCCATGCTACTTAATAGCTTACCTTTCCACCTTGTCAGCTCTATTGAAGTCTTTCTAATATAGAGTTCTAGAAGGAAAGGGTTACCTCATTGATAGGCAACGGTAGGCCCATGTAAACCCTTAGGCACTTTGACAACCTAAAATATGTTTGATTTTTTTATAAAGTCCATCCCTTGTGTGAAAGAAGTATATGTTTCTCTTCTCATAATTTATGTGTTGTCATGAGACTTTGGCATATTGATTCAAAACTATTTTCCACCTTTCGGCCTCAACAACCTAGGCTGCACCAAACAAGATGGTATCATCCACAAATGGCAACAAAATAGAGGGTTGGATAGTAGACATTACCTTAACACCCTGCAAAGCACCATTTTGTACCATATCAAAATGTTCCTACCCAAAAATTCATCCACCATTATGAAAAGGTAAGGGAAGAGAGGGTCCCCTTGCCTTATCCCTTTTTCAACATCAAAGAAGCCCTTGG
The DNA here is from genome assembly GCF_030272615.1 of Cryptomeria japonica. Classification (NCBI taxonomy): domain Eukaryota; kingdom Viridiplantae; phylum Streptophyta; class Pinopsida; order Cupressales; family Cupressaceae; genus Cryptomeria; species Cryptomeria japonica. The sequence continues at coordinate 300,526,747 of NC_081408.1, forward strand.
GGGCTCCATTGAACATGATAGATATTTTCACAGTGGTAGCACATTCCTTGATCAGGCCTATTAGATTTTCTTAGAACCCCATCTTTATTAGGAATTTGAAAAGAAAATCCCCTCTCACCCTATCATAAACTTTGGAAATGTCAAACTTAAGAACCATTTCAAGAAGATGGCATCTATCCATTGAATGAATAATTTCATGCGTTGAAATTGTAGCATTGAGGATTTGTCAACTTGGGACAAACCCTTTCTGATTCATGATAATAATTCTATCAAGAATTTTTTTGTGTTTATTGACCAAAACTTTGATAAAGATCTTATAGATTTTGTTGCACAGACTAATAGGTCTAATATTCTAAAGTCGCAAGGGGTTTGAAAATTTGGGAATCACAGCAATATAGGAATTGTTTAATTTTAAAAAATATTACGAGTTCAAAAGAAGTCCTTAGCTACCATTGTTATTCCATACCCAACAATATCCCAAAATTCTTAGAAGAAGGTCAAGGGAAAGCCATCTGGTCCCGATGCTTTGAAAGCACCCATAGAGAATGTAATAGACTTGACCTCCTCCTTAGTTACAAATGCCATGACTTGAGCATTGTCAACTTGACTCAAAATCATTGACACACAATATAATAGTTGATCATCTAAAGCAGGGTCATGATTAACTCCTCCATCTCTATATGCATTATAAAAGTACTTAGAATCCATATCCCCCAGTTGTAGGTCATTAGTAATAGTGTTATTCAACTCATCCACCAAGGATTGGATAGCATTCCTCTTTCTCTATTTCAAAGCTGAATTGTAGAAGAAGGCAGAGTTCCCATCACCTTCTTTCAACCATTGAATCAAATACTTTCTATTTCCAATCATTTTCTTCTCTTTTCAAGCTCTCTTTGCATTGTCCTCTTATATCTTCCTCCTCCTTGTGTGAGGATTCAGACCAGTCACCATTAGCAATTTGCATATGTATTTCTATTAATTTGGTGTCTATCTCCTTTTTATTATACTGTCTATCTATATTGTTATAGTTGTTCTTTGAGTTATTTTTGTAGTTTTCTTCATTTTTAGAAATTCTCAACTTCAAATTTTCAAAGGTAAAGTCTAAATAGACCACCTCTTATTCCCTTTCTTGTTTACCCATATTGACTTGGACACTTGGTAATCTTGAGGGGTCATGTATTTAGCATCTTTATCTACAATAGAAGTTGGTATTTTATTAATCCTTTCCCTTTTTTATTTTTCCATAATGGCTTGGGGAATTCTAGGCTTCTTTTGAGATTTCTCTTTATTTATCATTGCCCATATTGCTACTAAAACCAATTGTTGTACTTGTGCTATTGTTTTTATAGAAAAAAAATCCAACTTAAGAAAAGTTGGGCCCATGGGCCAATGGTAAAGAACTAGGAGGAAATTGAGCTGCATATTGTTGAGGAATCCTTAGTAAATTGAGCTCAAAGTTTTGATTGAATATTATCAAATTTTCACTGTTAGGAAGGGCACAAGTTCAAAGTTTCTTGAAAATATGATAAAGTTTTGAGATTTTTTAAAATATCCAATAGTTATAAATGAACAGAATTTATGACTCAAGATAGAAAAATCACTAAATTAGAGAGTTTAAAACCTTTTAAACTAGTGACAAAGTTCAATGTAGCTAAAAAATGCTGACTAACTTAAAATCTAAGGTTATAAAAGGAGTTTTTTGGTTCATTTGTTACTATCTTATACCTAAACAAATGATCACTATTGTGCATTTTAGAACACATTTCTACTACCATCTATCTATAAGTTCCACCACCAATTTAGATGTGTGTTACACAGGAGGGCCAATGCATTCTTATTAGATTATTTCAAATTCATTTTGCATTTTCTTGCTAGTTCAAAACCATTTTTACCAAACTGCTAGTCAAATAAAAATTTTCAGTAGCTATACAATTGTACCTGACATCAATTATATCTGACATAATTTCTTCACCTATCCAACCAAAATTATTTCTATCCTTGTCTAACAAAATCTAATTTAAGCCTCATCTCATCAAATATAGCTACTCTTAAAGCCTCATAATATGAATTTTGAATATTAGGGGCGTGGAAATTCCACTATTTTATGACAAGTGCTAGTTAGAGATAAAGGATTTTTAGAATAATTTTAAGACAAAATGTAGAAAAACCCTAAGACTCAAATGGTAGAATAATTTTTTTCAAGTGACCTAGATAATTTAGGTGGGTTCCCAACTTTTATTCAATGTACATATCTAGTCCTTACATGCATGAGATATTACAATCCCAATAATAGAGAAGTTAGAACCATTGATGATAAAGTTGTAGCTAATTTGGAATGTCATCCCCCCCCCCCCCCACACACACACAAAAACAAACAAACTTTTGTGTGTTTCAATATAAGAAATTGGTTGCTAATTCAGAATGTCATCCTCACTATCACTCTTAGATTATATACATATACATATACATATACATATGCATATACATATACACACACACATGTGCGTGTGTTTATATACATATATGTATGTATATACACATATATGTATATGTATATGCATATATATATATGTATATATGTATATACATACACACACACACACACACACACACACACACACACACACACACACAGACACACACATATATATATATATATACATATGTAGTACCCTTGCCCTAGCAGATTTTAAAACCCGGATTGACCTTGGTTGACTTTTTAAGTGGCTTTCTTGGATGGTTGATTTACTATGTTGTAATGTTATAGTCAGGTATTATGCTTAATGTGTGTACCTATAAATGTTGTTTTCACATCGATTCTTATGTAAGATTAGTTGTCCTTCTGATACGTGTTATTAACCCCGGGCTAACACTTTCATTGAATATATATGTATGCATGTGTGGTTCATTGTTGCAGGAGATTGCAGGTACAATACCGCATAGGTATGAGATTCATCTCCACCCGGCTTTGCACGTTTGAGTGTACCTTGTTGGTCCATAGGAAGTGGACTAGGTAGTCATAAGACCCTACGTTTTACCCTAGTCGTGCTCAAGTGAGCGTCGTTAGTTGTCCATCAGTTTCCCCTTTGGTTGGGTATGTGGGTCGTGTATTTGTTTGTCTTTCTTGGGTTGCATGTTGTGCGTGTGGAAAAAATTGATTATTAAATCCCAAGTATTTAAATTAGATTAAATGTGTTTTTACGCATTCATAAATTAAAAGGACTAAATTAAATAGGACCCCTTTGTGTGATTAATCAATAATTAGATTTGCTCAATTCATATTTGTAGCAAGTTTGGTTAAATGGTTATTTTTAAATGATGAATTAATTAAGTATATACATTTTGAAAGAAAAGGTCAAATAGAATTGGAAAATTATTATCCATGACCCTCATTGGCATTTTGAATAGAAATGTTAGTTTTAATTTAATTGAGAAAATCAATTTTGGCAAGAAAAACAATTTTTTTGATATTAAATTTTTTGGGAAATGATTTTATTTGGGGAAAAATAATTTCAACCAAAAAAAGAGATTTTTTGTCAAAATTTTCCCTTTTAACCTAGGTTTTGAAAAATATTTGGAAGAGTTGTTTTTGGAATGGAAAATTTTGGGCATTTGTGGGAGAAGAAATTATTGAGCTTGCAGGTTGGGCTCTTCATCAAATCACTTCCAATTTTGATTTGCTTTTTTGAAGAAATCTGTGTTTGTTTGTTGGAAAATCTTTCAGATTTGTGGAATAAGGAAGAGTGGTAGTTAAATCTCGAATTTGAATCCTCCTTGCTTTCATTTTCAACCTCCAGATCAATTATTGTTTGTTCAAATTGATTTTTATGCTGAAAATGGGTGTGGTTGTTCTCAGTAGGTTTTGGTTAAGAAATTTCATTTTGAATCTCTTATTTTGGTTCATAAATTGTGAAAAGTTTGTGTTTGACAAAATTGGCTGGATGAATGTGTGTAAATTGATTCCATTTGCCCAAATATGAAATTTTGTTGGAGAAATTTTCCTAGTTTTAACTTTCTGAGACTGGTTATTCAAAAAAAAAAAAGAAGATTTGGAAATCATTGTTATTCTAGAAACTTATTTCTATTTTGGTCTCAATCTGAGACTGTGCAGTAAATTGGGGGTTTTCTATTTTTAAAAGAAAAAAAGAAAATATATATATATATAATTTTACCCCCCACGTGGGATGGTAGCTTTTGCTACCATAGGGTAGCAGCGCTACCATTTGGTAGTGTCTGCTACCATATGGTAGCAGTGCTACCAAATGGTAGTGACTGCTACCATTTGGTAGTAGCGCTACCAAAGGTAGCAACCACCGCCAGAACCTTCCCTTGGGGAAAGGGAGGCCCACGTGGGTCTACCCTTATATTTCTACCTTTTTTGTTATTTAACAAATATATATATATATATATATATATATATATATATATATATATATATATATATATATATATATATATATATATATATATATATATATATATAAAATAAAGTTTTAATATATTTAATTCAAAAGTTTATTAAATAGTATTTGGTTATTATTTAATTAATTAGTGTATATAAATAAATATATGCTAATTAATATTTAAGTTTATTTTTTATTTATATGCAAGGAAATTTTATTTTATTGGAAAAATGATTATCTATTTTAGTTTCTTTTTAAATGTATAATTTCATATTTTGGAAAGTATATATTTGTTTTGCAAAAGATTAGATTAGATTATTTATTTCGATCAAGAATGGAAATGATGATTTTATTTTGAAAAATAAATATCAAATTTTAGTTAATATATATATTTAATTATAATTGTGTCTGTATAGCATATAAATATAATTATATTAATGTGATTTTGGGTTGAAAATTCATTGTGAAGTATTTATATTATTTTATAATGTAAATTGAATTATAGTTGAATTAATAAACCATGGGCGACATGTACCTTAATGAGGTAGACAACTTACAATCAATTTAGATCTATTAGAAAATTGGATCGATTTGTATTTTTAAGCGTTATGGAAAAATGATTGTCTTTTCAGATTTATGTCAATGTGTGTTTAATTATTTGTATTCACATTTGATTAAAAAAATGGCAAGCCCTAGATTGTGAGTGTTGGATATTGTCATATGGTTATTTTATATCTGGTTATGTCCTTGATCTCGAGTATTGACTATTTTCATGTGATTGTTTTGCATTTGGTCATGTCCTTGATTGCAAGTGTTGGATGTTGTTATGTGGTTGACTGAGTTGGTCATGTCTCTAGTTAGAGAATCGCCAGTCAATGCACCTCATGTAAGGACTTGTTTGGCCAAGTGGGTATTCCTACCCCATTGAACTCCATAAACTAGTCCTTGTGTATACTTTGGTTTTTGGAGCTTCATTTGATTGTGGTTTAGTGTCATACGGGGGAGTGGCTTTCGAGTGGGGGTCACGCCCAAAGTGGTAGTAGGGTAACCCATCGGAAGTCTGTCTAAATAAGTGATAACTTAGTAGTATATTAGGAATTTTAGTAGATAAAAACACTAAATAAGATAATTGTGCCTCTCGCATGAGATGAGTGCTAATACAGACTCAGAATGTAGTGAGAAGGCCTGAAATGGCAAACCAACAACCTTGTCTTCATGAAAGAATGTGTTGGGTCCACATAAGACTTAGATGGGCTAGAGGTTCGGGAAAGGTTGCCAAGGTAACACAGTGGATGGGGCTGGGACCTATGGAGACCTGCCAAGGTAACCATACCAAGCTATGTGATGACACTCGTCCCTTATGTTCACTAGTGTGCAGTTTGTGTTGTCTTTGCTATGAGTACTATTGTGAAGTCTTATCTGTCGTTTATGCCCTTGAGAGTACCTAATATTCATGTTAAACCATGGGTTTCTTATGATGGGTTGTGAGGACTTAGTTTCGCGGGTGCTCCAGTTGTTCTTTTGTTTTTGCTTCTTATCATGTTTCAGATGGATCCTTTTCCTTCTTCTGGGATCATTCATGTATCTTTTGACCGGTGTGGTCATATGTATTATTTGTTTATGTATGCCTTATTGGCAGGTTGTAATGGATGTGAACCTTATGTATTCTTCACCCTATTATTTATCAGAGGGGTCTTGCAGTTGAGCAGACCCGAAGATGTAGCCCATTAGGGGTGAACTCCGATATCAATTTGGTGTTATGTGGTGTTTGTGTTCATCTGGTTCCTTTTTATTTTGCATGTATGGATGCATTATGGTTAAAATGTATAATGTGGATTAGGTGATATTAATCTTAAAGGTATGCATGAAGTTATTAAATGCAGTAATATGGATCATGAAGCATGTAGATTAGCATAATTGAAAGTATTCATTAGTTTTTAACTAATTAAAGTATGTATGGAAATTAGATGCATGACATATGTTTTAATGTAATATTGGATGTAATGTATGGTTAAATTGTAACATGGATGAACTTAATCATGTTATCTATATTTTTAACCTATCGGATAAATTTAACCATTGTTTTAGTATAATCATGTCATTAAGTTAATCAACTTAATTGGATTAATTAGTGTAAGTTAAGTGTTGAATCAAGTAATCACGTTGAGAAACCCTTTAGGTGTTAGTTAAGTCTTCTATTGTATAATCTGAACTTAATGTTAACTCATTTGTATCATTATGTTGTTTTAACTTTAAAAAAATAAATATTTGCACTATATCCTTGTGTTTTAGTTTTATCCCTTTGGGGTTTCTTGGTGGGGCATTACAACATATGTATATACATGTACTTATGTATATGTACACACACACACACACATACACAGATATATATATGTGTGTGTGTGTGTGTGTGTGTGTGTGTGTGTGTGTGTACACGTGCATGTACATGTATATCTATTGTAATGGGTGGAAAATTAGGGTTTCACCCATCAATGTAGTAAAACCACTATTTTTTGCTTAGAAACCATTAAATTAGGGAAAGATTAAATTTGACAAATCTAGGTTTAAAAGACCAAGATTTTGATCAGATTCCAGGGGTTTTAGATGTGCATCTTCTTTTCCTTTCAATTGAATTGATTTAATTAATAATGCTGAAATTAAGGTAAATGTGTGTAAATTGAAGCAATTATGCATAAACAGTGAGCTACAGTAGTCAAATGGAGCCATGAACCTAGATTGGAGCAATATGTGAATGCTTGGATATGTTCCTAGAAGGTCAACCTAAATTGTCAAGATAAAAATGTTTGTCGCTCTGATCCTCCGAACTTTTCGTCATCCAAAAGGGAACCTATTTGTCTCTATGAATAATGTTGATCCTGAAAATTATAGCTCTATACCTATTCCTGCACATAGTAGAGAAGAGAAAATGGTTTGGAAATGGGAATAGGGGTTTGCCTTAGGTTAAACCCCTGTTTTGGAATTAATCATTAAATATAATTCAAATGTAAATGAAGTACTATATTGGAAATAATTTCCTTTTGAGGGAAATGTTGAAAATGTTTGAAACACTAATGATATACCTTTTAATGAAGTTTTGTTTGCCTTCACAAGGAATTAAGGTTTTATGTAGATAGTCTTCATAAAATAGAGAAAATGAATGTCATCTCCATTCCTTGAATCTTGATTTTTCTTATGCTCCAATGATTGAAAGAAGACCGATTGCTTGATCACTCAAATTTGAATTATGAATGCTTGATTGATTGATTGATTGATTGGATGTCTAAATGAGAAAGGTAGACCTCCTTTTATACATGCTAGTCAAAAAATAAATAAATTTTCAGACATGAGCCGACACAGGATCTAGGTTCCTGCTCAAATCATGTTACCATTATGAGGCCCCCAAAATGGGCCCTTTTGGAGAGGACCAAAGCACTGGGTGCCCTGGTCCCAGACATCAGGGTTCCAAGATCTTGGGGAAGGAAATGCATATTATGAAAATTTGAGTGAAATACATAGTGTGATCAGAATCAGGGCTTCAAACAGGCCTTAAGGGACGAACGTGAAGGTGAGGGCCCAAGTGAGGAAAAAATTGTAAGGGAGTACAATCTAGGGTGCTACATCTATACATATGCATATACATATACATATACATATACATATACATATACATATATATGGAAAAACATAATTTTTTGTTTTAAGATAAGAAATATGTTGACCTTTCTAATATTTCTAGATAAATGAATTTTTGTGTTTCAAGAGGAAGTAATTTAAGGTTGATTGGAGTTAGAGGGTTGTCATTCAAGGTATGAAGTTGACACCTACCTAATCCAAGGGATTATGAATGTGAAAATAATTAGGGAAGGATCAAATGAGATATTAACAAGCAATTATAGAGATATAATTTACTTCAGGAATAGTATGGATGCAAAAGTCAACATCTTACCTCGTTTACATACTAGAGATGAACTTTTGATACCAAGCAAGGCAAATACTACACCAAAAACCTGAATTGGTGGTGAATGGCACCCATAGGCATTAAGAGTGGGGTTTTCATCCAACAAAAGTGCCAACATAGGATAGCCCCCTCATGGACACATGGTTGTTAGCCCCACCATTTGGTTCAACACATAAAAAACATATGGAAGGAACATCAAACAGGGTTTAGCCAACATACTAGATTTACATTTAGAGGTGACATTACATGCCCACTATGTTCCACAAATCTCGAGCTCAAGACCTCAACTTCTATACCAAGTAATGCAACCACTATTGCAAAAGCCCAAACTAGTGGTGAATAGTGTCCACTAGTGTTAAAAGTGGGGTTTTCATCCCACCAACGTGCTAGCATAGGTCAACCCCCTTATGGACACGTGGCTACTAGCCCCACCATCTAGTTTGGGTACATACTTGCCAACACGGTGAAGGAAAATCTAGTGGGGCTTATCCAACATACTTGGTTTTCATACAGTAAGGACAAAACTAGGTTTTCATCCAATAAGAACTTTGCAACAAAGGGGAACATAGGCCCATATAAAATAAGATGCATAGTCAAATATGACAATAGGAAACACTTTGAGGCTGAGTTAAAGAAATTGATGCAAGACACCAACAATAAATGAAAAGCACAAATATTATATGTAAACTTTTTTGTGTTTCTAACATGCAAATGGAAGGACACTTTATGGCCATCGTCAACGCTCTTCAAAATATAGGCTCCCTAGACTGGAAGTTAAACAATAATATTCTAGAAGCTTGGTTAATTCTTAATTCTATTGTGGTTTCTTCAATACAATATGTCTATAGAGAAATAAACAAGGAGACAATTTTCATCCTAAATGTATTATCGACAAGCATGGTAACACCTAGGTAACTTTGAGACCACATCCAAAGTATTATCAAGAAATAATTAAGGATATCTACTTTATCGTTGTGACAAGGGGCAAGGAAGATTTGGCCACATGCAAATTGTTTTTGATTAATTGAACATGTTAAGCATGTTAAAGTAACGTCGCATTAAGAAAACATGATAAGCTACGTATTGTGACACACCAAATCACATTAAGCAAACATGATAAGCTATGTATTGTGGCACTCCAAACATTAATGCTAATTAAGCAATAAAGGTGGCTTTAAAGTTTCATTGATCATGAATTATTTTTTATTTGATTCGAGCGTTTATGCCAAAACTCTTGATTATCTTATGAATCGTGGATTCCTATGTGCAATTAATAGTGAAGAACTAGCAAATTGTATTTATGGGGTCATTTTAAATTTGAGATTGAGACATGTGTTCAAGAAAAACTCAGACATTGTCATTCAAGCAATTTGAATGGTTTTAGGGGAAGATATTATATCAACTATGTCACAAATATTATCTGAATTTTAGCATACATCAATGTTCATCATGGTGCTATTGAATTTAAAAGAAGACAAGGACACAATGAAAGTAGTGAAAAAGGCAATATTTAAAATAACATGGTTGATGAGCTCATGAAAATCCTTATTGAAGCAATCCCTAGTCATGGTTTTATCATAATGCCAAACATATGGATTCCATTTATAGTGCTCCCAATGACAACACATATAAGGCTCAACACTAACAAGATTGAGTGATAAATTTCTTCATAAATGTGACAAAGGAGGACCCATTGCATTAAATGACTAGGGCTTTACTCTCACCGACAAAACAAACAAGGGTGACAATTAAGCTTAAAACGTTTTTTCAATTGTTTTATTGAAATTTTTTAAAAATGCCTTAGGCTTTTTATAGTTCAAAAGGATTGTGGATTTTGGTCCTTGAATCATAATGATGACTATTTGATTTTTGGGTTATAACATGTGCAACCATGAAATTCTCTATTTACTTATTTATGAGACTTGATGAACTATACATGTCAATCTTTTGACAACAAATTTGTGTGTATACATACACACATACACACACACCACAAATGCGTGTGACTATATGTATATATTAATTATGTATATATATGTTATATACATATATATGTGTATGAGAGAGAATGTGTGTGTATACATATATGTATATATATACACACATATACATATATACATATATATATATGCATATGTATATATACATATGTACATATAGATATGTATATCTATATACATGTGTGTGTGTTTGTATACATACACATGTATGTGTATGTATGTATGTATGTATATGTATATGTATATATGCATGCATACATACATACATACATACATACATACATAGATATATATATATATATATATATATATATATATATGTATATATATATATATACATAGATATATATGTATATATATATATGTACATATCTATATATATGTATATATATATATATATATATATATATATATATATATATATATATATATGTACATATATATATATATGTACATACATACATACATACATACATACATACATATATATATACATATACATATACATATCTCTAAAAAAAAATGAAAATGTATGTACAAGACGGTTAGGAATTATTTATTAGTAATAATAAAAAATACTAATAAAAAAATCAATTGGGATAGTTGACTTTTGTTGCATTCATTTTTAATAGTAGAACTATTATTTGGTGAAATTAAATTTTTAATGATAATTGATTAATTATTTTATTTTATTTCATTTTTATAATATATAATAATTAATTAATTGTTTAAATCTTAATTTTTCTTAAAATTGGGATGACATGATTTTTTCACCGAAGGCGTATTACACTCGCATAATGGATGAAAAACCTTCATAAATGAAAACTAGAAGCATTAAATTTGACATCCTTGTTGGATGTCATCCTTCCACTTCAACAGTTTTTTACATATAATTTGTTTCATCCACCAATATAATAATATAATAATAATTTAGTCGTAATAGATTTTTTGCTTTTGTTAAGAGTTTAATAGAAATATAATAATATAAAATAATAATTTTGTACTAAAAGTTTTTTCCTTTTATATTTTAATGGAATATAGAAATATAATAATGAGAATATATTAACTTAATAACATAATCATATTTTTATAATAATTTAAAATTAATTACAATATCATTATATAATAATGATTTAATATTAATTTAAATACAATACTATAATGATTTTTTAAGTAGAATAATGAAAAATATGATATCTTTTGGCGTAGTTTACCTATATTGCTCAAAAGATAGGGATGTTAGTTCTAATTAGGCTAAAGGCATATTACATATGGATGCAAAAACGTTTGTTAATAAAAACTAGAAGCATTTAATTTGATGTGTTTGTGATACTTAAATGCATGGAAAACAAATTTATTTATTTATTTTATTTTATTTATTTTCTCTTCTCACCACACAATTAAATAATTTTTAATTATTTAATACTAATTATATCTTCACTTCCACCTCTCAACTACCACTCACTTGAGTTAACCAATCAATCAATTTGTTTCATTTGTAATTATCTAAATCTAATATTATTAATTATAAGGGGATTGAAAGTGTCCTACATAAAATCCATTTTTTTCTCAAAGATAAAATAAGAAAAAATATAAAATAATAATATCATAATATGATAATATAATAATAATTTAGTCTTAATAGATTTTTTGCTTTCTTCAAGAGTCCAATAGAAATATAAAAATATAATAAAAATAATTTGATACTAAAAACTTTTTTTATTTTTGTATAGAGTTTAATATATTAAAACATAAGAAATATGAATATGTTTAAAACATAATAATATAATCATAGATCTTAATTACAATATCATAAATAATAATAACTTAATGTTTTTTATATTAAAAGGCAGCAAAACAAGGGTGTTGTCCTTATAAGCTAGGTGTAACATTAACAAAAATAACAATAGAAACACATTAACAACCATCCAATATCAAAAACTACCCATCCACAACATATAAAAGAGCCAATATATATGGAATACTTGTCCAACGATCTATCAATCCTACATAAAGTCTTAACAGAGGGTCTTTTGTGGCCAATTTCAACATTAATAGCATGAATAACAAAAAATAAAGTAAAATAACCCCTAGCTACCATCCCTGAACTTGCAACTCGCTTGGTGAAGAATGTTGGACCAATCCTTAGTAAGGAACTTGAATAGTTCCTTGTAGTTTCCCTCCTCATCTTTGTCAACTCCCAAGATCTTCTTTTGCATCAAACAAAAGGAGGTGGTTGAGTTATGCATAACCCTCAAGCTAAACTGAGAGACACTCCTCAGTTTCCTCTCGAGTTCAGAGACCTTAGCTTTAACCTTCTCCAACTCATTGGCATTCATCTTACATCCAAAACAGGTCCCTTCCTATTGGGAGTTATAGGTCCCTTCTGCATTAGGTTTGTTCATCTCCATTTCATCAGGCATCATATCCTCAGTGAGGTCAATTGGGCTCTTCAAAATATGAGTGGAGCTATCAACATTCCTAGAAGTTTCCCTCTCCTCTTCTATATCTCCCCCTTTGTTAGTTTGTGCACTCTTCCTTTCCTTCTCATCTTCACTACCCAGTTCCACCTCATCCTCAGTATCATAATCCACAAGGTTCTCTTTGGCTTTCCTTTCTTAGAAGAGCATATGGCTAGCCTAAAAGACCTTCTAGGGGTATTTTCATTCTTGCTCAAATATTCCCCCTCTTCCTCTTCCTCCTCACTAACTTCTTGAATAGTCAATTTGGGCTTTTTGGTAGGGGGTAGGTTTTCTTTCTTTTTTGTTACTAGTAGTAAAGAATGGGTATTTGTGTTTAGGGTCCCTCTATTCATTCTTAGTCATTGAGGGAGATTCCAAAGACCTGGGTCGTGACACAATTTTGATAGCCCCTAGGAATCTGATGCATTTTTTCATGTTGGGGCCAGAGATATCAATAGAATTGGTTAAGGCTACAATAGCAAGGTGAGGGACTTCTTGCACCACAATTTATCTAGGGGGACAAAAGATATATGACAATGGTAGAGGCGTAATATCAAACCTTGATGGAGTGGGATAGGCTTCCTCCCTTGGCTCTTGGCACTATCAACAACCTCATTCACCGAACATTCCAGTGAGTTGAGCAGGAAAAAAGGAAATGAAATGAGGCTACGACTCCTAAAGTGGTTGAGCAATGACAAGTGTTAAAAAAATTTAAATCTTCCTTCTCAGGTAAAATGCTTCATAATCATGAGAAATACCTGGTTCCATGGGAATGGTAGTTTCTCTTTGTCAAAACCACCATGCAACTTAACATGGCTCTCATTCCCCTTGAAAAACTGGTCAAGGCTCTCATTGTCAGAAACTCTTCTTGTTTTTTTTCCATTTCCTGCTCGTAGTTGGTAATCCCAATGCCTGAGCGATGACCTCTTCATTAACTTCAAAGGAAATTCTGCCAACAAAAACCCTTTTGTACGCCCACAAAGTTGTGAACTGAGTTGAGAGGCCCTCATCATATCCGTTGATACTCTCAATGAACTAAGAGACACCACCCTCATAGTAGATATGCTAGAAGGTGACATCATTTTTGAACTCATCATGTTTTCTTGGTTCAATTTGAACCCTGTCCCTACCCATTTTGTCAAGCTTAACCACAGTAGCAGAAAGCCCCACATAGTTTTTAGAAAAACCTCAAATCGTATTGAAAAAGAAGGTAGGTGTAAATAATTAGAAAAGGTTGTAAATATTAAAATGTGTGCCAACACCATCCTCCAAACTCCTTGTTCTTCTCATAAAATCCCACTCATGCAGACAACACCTTCCTTTATAAGTAATCAATATGGCCCAGATCGCCAAATCTTTCTTTAGATTTCCCAAATTTAAAATGCTTCAAAATTTTACCATAAGCATAAGCATTTAGAAAGTCCTAGTTTCTCGCCATTTTATCATCAAGAGGGGTGGGAGGGTAGGAAGGGCACTTCCGGGTAGTAATCGATAAATTTTCCTTGAGAAGTTTATAGAGGATTCTAAAAACTCCCTCAACCAAGTTCTCCTCAGGCCCCTAAGGATTTAGTTATTATGTTCTTTCCACAAGTTCCATCCCAAGGGGGGAGGGGAATTTGCCTCCGGAGATGTTTGACCAAAGGGTTATGAGTAGGTCCCCACCATTCGGTGGCAAGATGTTAAAGGGTACTATTCCCGGTCTACTGTATTTCAAGCTTCACAAAACTTTTTGCCATAGCTCATGAGAAAATTCGCAATGGAATAAGATGTGATCGATAGTCTCCTCATCCCGCTTGCATAGAACACACATGTTAGGTAATTGGAATCCTCTATTAGTCAAGTTATCCTAGGTTAAGATTTTATTATGCATAGACATTCACCAAAAAAAGTTTATCTTGGGAATCAACTGAGGATTCCAAATTTTCCTCCACCACTCTGAGGAGTTTCCATCAGTCATTGGAAGATTGTAAGCCGATCTAACTGAAAAAAATCACTGCTGCTCCTTTCTCCATATGAATTTGCCCTCTCTAGTAAATAGAGGAATTTTAACCTTCCTTAAAACCATTTGCAACTCCATAGCCTTCTGAGTCAGAAAGGGTTGATTTTGGCAACATTCAATAAGATCCTTCCAAAATTTAGATGGGGTCGTAATATAATTTGTAACCATAGTACCAAAAAACCTCTTGGCATGATCATAAAGGCACCTAAAGTTTTGATTAGATGCCAAAGGCATGTTCCCAATCCAAACATCCTCCCAGAACCGCATTAAGCACCCATTTCCAATCTACCATTTCAGACCAGATTGGATGAGGTTTTTGCACAAGAGAATATTATTTTAGATTTTTGATCCACTTGGGGATCCTATAGTAGAGAGGGTTCTATAGAAATTCTCAAAGTTAATATATTTGGCCCCCATAATTTTTCACCAATCAGAATTGTTAAGTGCAAGTTTCCATCACATCTTAGTTATAAGTGCTTTAGTAAGAGTGGTTAGCTTTCTGATTCCAAGCCCTCCCTGATTCTTGGGTTTGTAGACCATCTCCCAATTAAAAAGGGCCATTCTCTTTTTTTCCTCCATACCCGTACAGAGAAAAGTACTTTGCATTCTTTCAAGTTTGTTTGCCATAGAACTAGTAATCTTGAAAAGAGACAAAAAATAAATAGGTATGCCCTAAAGTGAGGCTGCAAGTAATTGGAGTTTCCCTGCACTGTTGAGGAGTTTTCCTTTCCACCTGCCAACTTCTTTTGCATTCTTTCCAAAATTGAATTTCAAAAGGCTAGAGTCACATCTTTGATAATTAGAGGAAGGCCAAGGTACGTTCCAGGAAGGACTGCACATTGACAACCAAGGATAACTTTAAATTTAATCTACAAATCCTCCTTAATATTTAAAAAGTATAAACTACTTTTTCATAGTTGATATGCTATCCTAAGGCCTTGGCATAATCAGTAAGAAATGCCCTCCATTCTCTAGCTTCAACCACTGAAGCCCTTCCAAATAGGATGGTATCATCCACAAACTACTGCAAATTAGTAGGGGGAATGGTGGAGGCCGCTTTAACACCTTGAAATTTACCCAATCTCACATGATTCAGGAAATTCCTGCCAAAGACTTCAGCCAGGATGATAAATAAATAAGAGGACAGTGGGTCACCTTGTCTAATACCCTTGGCTTCTCTGAAAAATCCCCTCGGTACACCATTAACCATAAATGAGAATCTAACAGTTTCAACACATTGTCTATCGAGGTTGATGAACCTTTCTTGGAATCCCAATTTAATTAAAAATTTAAAGAGATATTCCCATCTAACCCTATCACAGGCCTTCAAAATATCAAGTTTGAGGACCATACCTGACAAGCGACATCTATCCATAGAATGCATAACCTCATGAGTAGTAATCACAACATCTAAAATTTTCCCCCTCAACACAAATCCTTTTTTATTACAATTCATAAAACCATCAAGAAAGGGTTTGATTCTATTCACCAAGACTTCAGAAAATATTTTGTAGATTGTGTTGCATAAGCTGATATGTCTAAAGTCAATTGGTCTCTTAGGCTCTTGAATTTTCTTGAATTTTTGGAATTAAGGCAATGAAAGTGTTGTTGAGCCTTTTTATCAATTTTCTAGTTCTGAATAATTTCTTAGTTTCCATAGTTACATCATGTCCCACGATGTCCCAGAAATCTTCAAAGAGCATTGGTGGGAAACCATCAAGGCTCGGTGCTTTGAAAGCACCCATAGAGAAAACAAAAGTCTTTACTTCATCCTCTGTGATTGGGGCAAGAATATAGTCATTGTTAATAGGATTGTGTGCCATTGGGAGGCACTGACAGATATTTTCCTCCAAAGCAAGAAATCTTCCCCCATCATCCTCTCTATAAGCATTGCTAAAATAGTTTGCTACCAAATCTCCCAATTGAGAGTCCTCTATAATTTCTTGGTTTATGTCATTTCTCAATCTTTGGATAGTATTTCTCTTCATGTTCTTGTTGATCTATGGAAAAAGGTAGAGTTCCGGTTCCCTTCTTTTAGCCATTGTACCCTCAATCTCTATTTCCAAAAGATCTCCTTCCTTCTTAAAAATTCTTTCTAGTTTCCTCTCAAATTCCCCTCTTCAAAATGGGTGGTTTGTGAATAATCACCCTTAGCTATTGACTTATGGATAGACTCCAATTTGGAGCTGATTTCTTTCTTCAGAGAGAAGATATCCCCTAAAGTTACCTGATTCCAGCCTTTTACCTGTTACCTAATAAGACCCAGTTTTTGGGAGACTCAAAACATAGTATAACTCTAAATAGGAGTACCCCACCAATTTTGGACACAGTTCCTGAAATTGGGTTGGGGAGCCCACATAATTTCGTAACGGAAAGGGAGAGTTCCACATGGGGGTCTATCTATGCAATGCAAAATAATAATATTATGATCTGACACAATCCTCAGGAGGGCTTTAAATGTGGCATTATATCCAATGTTCTAGTTGGTAGAAACAAGGAATCTATAAAGCTTAACCTGAGTAAGACTATTCCCTTTATTATTATTACACCAAGTGAAAGGTTGTCCTGTCAGTTCAATATCAAAGAGGTCTGTTGTGCTGATGAAGTTTGCAAGATTAGGCATACTATTAGAGTAATCTATGAATCTACCTAGCTTCTCAGAGGGGAATAGAGGTGAGTTAAAGTCACCAGCTACCATCCATAAAGAATCCTAATCGTCTAGAATAATAGTAAAGATCATAGTAGAAGTACTCGCCATTAGGAAAAACTCACCAAGGCCTAAAAAAAATTGGGAAAAACTTGGCCAGTACTTGACAACTTAAAAAATTGCTTAAATTTAATTAGAAATGCATTTTTTTTTGCAAAATTCAATGAGTCAATAAATGAGAACACAAAAGAAATACACCGAGTCTACAAATATTTAAATGCAAAGTGGGTACAAAATCACATCCTCATGAGGACTGCTAATGGCTGGAAGCAAAATAGTAAATAGCATCTGTAAAACTAAAAGTAAATACATCATTACAATTACATCTTCCTCTTCCTAGCTCTAGTAAAAAATAGGGGAGAAGTAGAACTAGAGGGTCTAGTCCTAGATGTCTGCAGTGGGCGTGGGTGTGACTGTGCCTCCTTGCTCAGTATATTTGTCTTAGGCTGTGGTTTGTCCTCCATCCTAGATGCAACTATGTCTCTACCTGCTCCTGGCACTGGCAATGACTCCTCATCCTCTTCATCATCCTCAATGTCATCCAACGTGAAACCAAATCCACCCCCCTCCTCCTCCATAGCCTGCCTCTCCAAATTAGTGATGTCATTTTCTATAAACAATGGAGGCTACTCCTGTGATGTCCAATCATTGTAAAGATCTATATCATCCAAGTCAATTGGACCAGTTGGTACTTCCTCTACCTTCATTATGCGCAACCGAAGATTATATTGCACAAAGACAAGGTCATTGAAGCGTTTTTTATCTAACTTGGTCCTCTTCTTTGTGTGGATGGTTTCAAACAAGCTCTAATTGTTCTCACAACTAGATGAACTACAAGGTTGACATAAGATTCTGAGGGTAAATTTTTTGAGATTTGGGGTATTTCCACCCCAACTTTGCCACCAAGCATCTACAAAATAAATAAAAAATATTGAAAACTTAGAAAGCAAAGAGAAAAGCGAAAACATAATTTATCAATTTATCAATCATTGTAGACCCCAAAATCCAAATGGCAAACATTATACCTGGGGATTGAGTGGTTCTTCCTCTCCTAGCCAACTCTAGAGAGAATAACTTACCCCTTGCTTCCTCATAAGTTTGGAGTTCGGCCACAACAAGGTCTCTCACCTCAACCTTAGGTATCATCCTCTAAATGCATGTAGTGAGGACCTCCATGACCTCTCCATTAGGATATGAGTAAGAAACCCCCAACTTAAAACAAGGGTTGAGGAAGTACCCTGATACATGAATGGGTTGGTGGAGCTGATTGTGCCACCTCTTATCAATAATTTCTCAGATGAGATCAAATTTGAGTCTATCCCCCTTGTAGTAATTTTTGATAGAATCCTTGGCCCTATCCATGGCCTCATAAATATACCCCATTGGGGTTTTATCCCCATCTACCAAGAGGAGAACTCTAACCAAGGGCTCTGACACCTACAATTGAAAAATACAAATTACAAATAGTTTAATTAATAAAGTCACAAATTAATAATGAGAGACTTGAATCAAGAATAATTAAAAAATCAAGTTTTGAAGTTACCTTCACAATCTCTATAGCCTTTTGCGCAAAATGGTTGTCGAAGACTATGCATGTGACACCCTCTCCTTCAACCTTATTTAAATAAAGTGAGTCTAGTGAGTCTAGCCATGCTTGACTAACAAACATTTGTTTCAAAGAATTCAATGCAACAAGAATGCTTTGCAACGTCAAAAAAAATGTTGCAAACCTTGTGACACCGGCTCTCACCAAATCTCTCCCTTGGGTGTGCTCTCTCATCAAATGTAGAACCCAAGGGTGATTGTAAATATATATTTCATGATCCTCCTTGTACCTTCCACAACTGGAGTCACCCAATCAAGTTTTCTTATGTCCTCCGAAAGGTCAAGGACATGTGCTGCACAAGGTGTCCAAAAAAGAGTGGGGTGCCTTTCTTGGAAGATTCTACCTGCAAAAGAAGAAGTTATTCTTAAGAAAGATACAACCAAGAAAAACAAAGCCACAACAAATGAAAATATTTCTAAAGGTGATAATTCAAAAGGATTCTACCTGTTGCCACATATGTTGTTGCATTATCTATGATTATTTGCACCACATTCTCTACTCCCTCCACTATGACAATGTGCTCCAACATTCCAACAAATGTTTATGCATTTTTTGCCTTATTGGAGGCATCAACTTATTTCAAGAACACCACATTGTCCTTGCAAGCAACCAAAAAATTAATAATGGTGCAGTTTTTGCCATCCGTCCACCCATAAAAAAGAATGGTGCAACCATATTTTCTCCATTCATTTCTTTGGTCTTCCACCACTTCTTTTTCCCTATCAACTGCATTTGTGAGCAACCTACAAGAGAAAAGTGAAATTGGGTCTTAGTACACAATTTTGATTTAATAAACAAGAAGAATAATTAAAAATGAAATCAAGTGGACTATTTACTAGCCTCCCGCTCAAATCCCTATGAGAAGGGGCCTTGTACCCTTTTCCTGAAACTGTCATTGCGGTCACCAAATTCAGCCAATAAGGATTGTTTGCCACATTGAATGGGATGTTGTTGAAGTACCAAAAATCAACACATGCAATGTCTTTTTTCTCACATGCCTCCCTATTCCATCCAATGGCCTCTAATGATGGTTGTGCTTCAGGTGTGTTCTTGGACACAAAATAACTACCTATAGACTGTGTTTGTGATGGTGATGCAGCAATGCCAGGTACTCTACCAAAGGAAGCAGAAGTGGTGGCCAAGGTGGTGTTGGATTTGCGGATACGTGGGCCATGATGAGAGCCCACTATGCCCTAAAATGCTTCTTCTTCTTCAACGTTAATTGAAGCACCTTGAGATTCAGCTATGGCTTCTCTTATGGCTAGTTTTTCCCTCTCCCTTTGCAATTTCTTCTCTTTTGTAGTTGAAAGTAAGGCATTAATGTCTCTTTTTATTTCATCGGTGGCCCCAGGACATACTCTAGCATCATGCTTCTTGATGCCTGCAAGGTGGTATTTGAGGCGGTTTATGCCTCCATGAATTATACATTTAATCCCAGGGTTCGGTCCTTCATAGGCATACCTCCAAGCCCTATCTCTAGCACCTTTAGGACAGGTGCCTACATATCTAGATGGGCATGGTTATAGTGGCCAATTGTACCCTGAATTTGCCATACTCAATTAATGGTTAACTGTTAACCTACACATACAAAGTGAAAGACAAAGTTAATATTTTAGTTTAACAATTTAACAAACTATCTAAATTAGTTTAAATAATTTTAGACATCATTCAAAATTGAAAAAAAAAAGAACTATTAGGGTTTGATTTTTTTTGAAAAACTGGAGATTCTTCAAAAAATAAGAGAAAAATTCAACAAAACTTGTCAAAAATAGTGTTAAATCTTGTTCCAATGACTCAAAAACTTTTTTTGACTAGTTAGGAATGATTTTCTATTCATCTAGATGCAACAAAATATAAATAAAATGTTTTAAAAGAGCATAGAAAAAATATCAGAAAGCCTACTTGAGAATTTGATTTTTCTTCAAAAACCACCTCAAATCCACTTGGAATGGGCAAGAATTGATGGAAATCAGTTTGCAAGTGTGTTTTCCCTCGTCTCAGCATAAAATCAAACATAAAATGATGAAATAAAACAACTTTTGGCCATTTTGTGCTTATGTACATAGGCGGTCGAGTTTTTTTTACGGACTCGCCGAGTTTTTGCGGCGAGTACTCGATGAGTTTTTAACAAAAACTTAGCGAGTTTTGCCTATGAGTAAAAGTCGTATTTACTCGCTAGCAAAATTACCCATTGAGTACTTCATCTATGGTAGAGATCTCTTCCCATATCTCTTTGCACCTAGAATGAGTGTTAGGGGCATAAATATTGAAAAGGTGCCACAAGAATTTGTTCAAGTTGAAAGTAACAGCTAGATAATTTTGTGAAGACGAAAGGATATCCCCTTCAAGTTTTCTAGGGTCCCACATGGTGACCACTCCCCCAAAAGATCCATTAGCATCACTAATGAAGAAGGAAGACACTGACCATATTGTATCAGCATAGTGGAAAAGGTGTCCATGGTCATCTTCACTTCCTGAATTAGTAGAATCATAACTTTCTTCTCTAGAATACAGACCCTTAGTGCAAATTGTTTTTGAGGACTATTCAACCCCCTCATATAACATGAGAGGAACTGCAATTTTACATTTGGATGAAACATCAAGGGTCCTTTGCCTCCCATTGACGATTTCCCTTGCTACCTCTTTCTACCTTAAAGCCATTGTGAAGGGTGACCAATCCTATTTTCTACCCCCACATCAATTTTCTTAGCTCTGGTTTTCATTTCTGGAGTTGTCCATTCTTCCTCATCATCAGGCAATTGCTTGCTCGTAGTTGCACCTGAGGATAGGAATTTTTTTTTGGAATCAGTAACTTAATGTTTTTGATATTAAAAGTAGCCAAAAAACAAGGGGGCTGACCCATTGGAACAACAAGGAAAACAATGGCAGAACCACTATCAACATAATAACAGTAGAGTTACAACCCTTTACCTCTATCAAAAACTATGATCATTCTATGTAAGTTTAGAAGATATAAAGCAGTATTGAACAAATTTTTAGACATATGCCACGTAGGGCAATAAACATTAAAGTTCAAATAAAAACATAGACTAATGCTATCTGCCCGCAGACTGCTAGGAGTAGACAAAAAACCAGCCTTCCACAGCATAGAGACAAATCATTTCTTTTTCCCGTGGCTCCTCTTGGGGAGGATATTTCTTGCCCATTCCTTTGTGAGGAATTTGAATAGGGCCTTGTAGTCCTCATCATCCTTGTCTTTGCCTTTGGAATCACTTTCCTGCATAAGGCACAGAGTGATAGCCAAACAACACATCACATTCAACACAAATTTAGAAACATCATGCATTTTGGTTTCCACAGCCTCCAGCCTGTTGGTGATATCCTGCACATTATCAGACAGGGCCTCCACTTTTTTCCCTAGCTCTGTCAGGTTGTTGTCATCCTCCTCCTTTATGCTACTCGCCTCCTCCACAACCATCAATTTTTCAAACCCGAGAGTCAGGGAGGGGGAATTTGTTTGGGACTTAGGGCCAGGCTCTAGACTCTTAGAAATTGTGGGGCTTTCAGAGGCATGGGTGGAATTGACAAAGTGGGGGGTCAGGTTAGGGTGGAACAAAACCACATTATCAGTTGGGCTTGAGTTCTCAGTGTCATGCAAGGAGGAGGGGTCTCTCAAAGGTTTTTCTGAGGGTTTAGAGGCCAGTTTGCTTGAGGCTTGTGTTGGCCTTCTCAATGATTTCCATGTCAGAATCAATCTCCTGGATTCTGACTTTCTTGGGGGTTCTGACCTCTTCATGGGAGTGCTTTTTATTTTTCTTGCTGCAAGAGCCAATTTTCGAGAGCCGAGGGGGGCTAGCATTATGTTTAGCAGTAGGGTAGGGCGATGGACTAGTATTAGTCACATTCTGGATGAAGATAGAACGGGGCAGGCAGAGGGCGAGGTGGAAGTTGTAAAGGTGTAGGATGAGGCCCTGGTGAAGGATGGGGAAATCTTTACCCTTTTTCTTGGCCTCGACAATATCCTTGACATTAGCATCTAGAGAATGTAGCAAGAAATATGGAATGGAAATATAGTCCTTATTTCTTAGATGGTTAAGGAAAGGGAGATGGTAGTAATAGAAGATTCCATACCTTCCCTCCAACATGAAGTATTTCATCACAATGTAACAGACCTCATCCCACGGAGATGGGAGCTCCTCCTAGTTGAAGTCGCTCGCCCTCTTCACCAGGTTTTCGCCTTCACAGAAGAACTGGTTCAAGCTGGTGGTATTCGCAATATTACTCTACTTTTTCCATTTTCTCCCCTCCATAGATAGACTCATTGCCTGTGCAATAACTTCTTCATTAATTTTGAAAGAGATACCCCCCATGGTAACTCTTCTGTCCTCCCAGGAATTCACAAATTGCTTGGACAGTCTCTCATCATTCCCCTTCATGCTTTCCATGAATTTATCAATGCTGCCTTCCAAGCAGACGAACCACACCGTTGGCTTAGCTTTAAAATCATCAACTTTATTGGGTTCCAGTCTGAGCCAGTCCCCCCCCATTTTCGTTTCTTCCAGTTTAACAAAGTAAATGTGAGACCTGCTAGCAAAATCACAGAGCCGAAATAGGGCCAAAGCAAGGTTGTAATAAAATCTACGTTGGACTTGAGATAAAAGCATGCAATAAACAGTGTGATTATTATCTCTTATGTCCGAGTAGATATCAAAATTAGGAAATCTACTAGAAACGTGAGGACCTTCAATCCAGCCAGTATGATTTGACCTATCCCATCTATCGCCTTTATCACCACCAGTTGACTCCGTTTGAGTAATAATTGGGAAATAATCATTCTCGATATCAGTATTGTCATCATAAACACATCCCTTGTGAGGGTGGTGATAAGGCCTGTAGTGGCTACGTGGCAACCTGGGCCCATAATGGGCAAAATTTCCTTCCCAATTTAAAATTTGAAAATTGGCTCTCTTCATCTGAAAAAGGTTATACAAATTCCTCATTGGACTTGGGTTTTTTCCCTTTCCAAGATCACCTTGGTGGTTACTGGTAGCAGACTGGGGTCCCTCCAACATCGTAAGTCATTCTACAGCCTTCCCACCTCCGCCATGGAGTCTGCAACCACATTCCCTTCTCTAAAGAAATGTCGGATGGTGAAGCCATCAATATTAGCTAGAACGATCCTGACATCCCTCAAAATGGAATCAACTCTCCATCTAGCAGTAGATCTCCCCCTCACCATTTCCACAATAATCTACAAGTCCCCTTCAATTTCCAACTATTTAATTCCTATGGAATTGGCAAATTTCAGACCCCATAGGAGGGCCATTCCCTCTGCTTGTGTGACAATATTGTTATTTAGGTTACCTGCATAGGAAGCCACGGTGTTCCCCAAGTGGTCGCAGATGATTCCACCACCCGCCTGGCAGACATTTTGGGCAAATCCATCAAAGTTCAGTTTAAACCAGTGGAGTTTTGGGGTTAACCATTTGGTCAATCTCCTTTTGTTTTTAACACTATTGTTGAAGATTTCAAACTTTGGGGGGAGCTTCCAACTTCGAGCAATTTTTTTCTCCATCCAACTAGGAGGATTGGGGGGGGTTTTCCACTTTGTCACCGATATATTCTCTGAAATCATCTTGAAGCAATTGTGTAAGACAATATCAAGGGGGGTTTCAGTATCTCTGAAGATTTTGTTGTTTCTCTCTTTCCATAACGCCCAATAGATGTGCGGTGGTATTTGCCTCCATAATTGGAGGATAAGGGGGTGGTGGGAGGGGGTTTCCATCCATAAAAAAATTGCTTAATGTCAATCTAGAAGACCCATTGGAGACCACAATTCTCAAGGGTTTTATTCCATAGATGTTCAACAAAGTGGCAAAGGACGAACAAGTGATCAATAGTTTCCTCATCACCTTTACATAGAATGCATCTATAGGGGAGTTGGAAGCCCCTCTTTTTTAGGTTGTCTTGGGTTAGGGTTTTTCCATGTATTAGAGACCACCAAAAGAAGTTGATTTTGGGGATCAGTTGAGAGTTCCATATCTTCTTCCAGCACTCGACATCAGTAGGGGGCCTCAGGAGCTGTTTGTAAGCAGATTTGACTGAGAAGGTACTCGATTTGGTCTCTTTCCAAATGAATCTGTCTTCATGAGGGGCTAGGGAGATTCTAATCTCTAGCATAATATTTTGTAGATCCCGAGCCATGGGTAATAGGTTGGGCCTATTAAGGAAGAACTGGACAATGTTCTTCCATCCTCTCCTTCCTGGTTCCATATAATCAACAATATAATCCCCCAGGAGTTCCTTTAGGTGGTACATAATTTGGTGGAAGCGAGTGTTAGCCAGGGGCCTATCCTCCACCCAAAAGTCTTCCCAGAACCTAACCTTCCTACCATTTCCAATTTGTCATTTTAGACCTTCTCTTATTATTAGTCTACTTTTCAGGATGTTATTTCATGGAGTGAATTATTTCATGAGTGGCAATGGAAGCATCCAAAATTTGACGACTTGGGACAAAACCTTTCTGGGAAGGGCTGATAAACTTCGCCAGGAGGGGTTTGATTCTATTCACGAGGACCTTGGAAATTATCTTGTATATGGTATTGCATAGACTTATGGGTTGGAAATCCTTCATGCAATTGGGGTTTGCTGCCTTACGGACAAGAACAATGTAAGTGTTATTCAATTTTTTCAGTAATTTACCCATCTTGAAGAAATATTTCACAGCTTTTGTAACATCATATTTAACAATGTCCCAATACTCTTGAAAGAACATCGGGGGGAATCCATCTGGGGCTCGGGGTCTTATAAGCACCCATAGCAAAGACAGCCAAATGGACCTCTTCCGAGGAGATAGGAGCAAGCAGCTGAGAGTTATCTTCCTCCTCAATGGCATTCAGAAGCTTGCTCAAAAGGCTATCTTGAAGAGACTCATCATTCCTTCTGGACTCCATGTATAATCCTATAAAAAAGTCAGTGGCACTTTGTCCGATTAAGGAGTCACTAGTGATCTCCTGATCAGAGTCATCCCTTAGATTTTTGATGATGAAGTTCCTTCTCCTATGGATGCAGGCCGATCGGTGGAAGAAGGCCGAATTTTTGTCCCCTTTCTTCAACCACTGAATTCTGGATCTTTGCTTCCAGTAAAATTCCTCCTTAGAGAGGATATCCTTCCAACTCTTGTGGCACTCCTCTTCCTCCATCAAAATAGGGTCAGGGGGGTTACCAGTAGCCATAATGCTCTGGAGTTGTTCCAGTCTGGAGTCAAGAACCTCCTTTTTCTTGAAGATGTCTCCAAAAGTAGCCTTATTCCAACCTTTGACTTCCATGTTGATGAGTTTTAATTTCTCCACAATTCTGAACATAGCCATCCTTTGAACCAGGGTAGCCCACCAATTCCTAACCAGGTCTCTAAAATATGGGTGAGAGGCCCACATAATCTCAGAGCGAAAAGGGGGAGGACCTTGGTAGGGTCTATCCTTCTAATGTAGTAGAAGGGGGTTATGATCAAAAGTAGTCCTTGGGAGCATTTTAAGGAAGCAATTATGGCTAATGTCCTAGTTGGTGGAGACAAGGAATCTATCCACTCTAACTTGAATTAGGTGCTTGCCTTTCCTATTATTCGACCAGGTGTAGGGGGAACCCTGGAGGTCAATATCAACAAGGCTATAAACATTAATGAGGTTGGCAAGATCTCCCATACTATCAGTAAAATCAACAAGACCTCCACACTTCTCAGAGGGGTAGAGGGGAGTATTAAAATCTCCCGCCAGCATGTACTAAGCCTTCTAGTTTGCCAAGATGAGTTCATAAATCTCCTCCCACACTAGCCATCTTCCCACCTTGGAGTTGGGGGCATATATGTTAAACAACTACCAACAGTGTTCGCCTTGTTGGAAAGTAACCACTAAAAAGTTATGGGTGCTAGCATAGATCTTACCTTGAATATTGATGGGGTCCCAGAGGGTAGCAATACCCCTAGAAGCCTCCAAAGAATCCACATACAGAAAATCCACCCCCGGCCAGAGTTTACCAGCAGTAGTAGCAAAAGTTTGGTAGGACATTTTGACTTCCTGAAGAAGGCAAATATCAATTTTCATTTCCAAAATGTATTATTTATAGCAAATTGCTTCTAGGGACTATTAAGACCCCTTATGTTCCAGGAGAGGAACTTCATTTCTTATTTTTGTTGATTCCATCAAGGGTCAGCTGTTTGCCCCTTGCAATGTCCCTAGCCATAACTTTATGTCTCAGCACCCTTTCCAAGGGTCTTTCGACTTTATTTTCGGTACCCTGCACATCTACTTTCTTGGCCTTGGGTTTCTTCTTCTGGATTAACCATTCTTCATTATTCGCCTGAGGAGATCCGAGATGTGATAGCTTCAAAAGATGGGACATTGTCAGGGAGTTTCCTATTAGAACAAACCTTTCCTCCTTACTAGGGGAAAAAGGTGGGGTTGTGATTAACAACTTATTCTCAACAACAGGAGACATAGCTTCATTTGAGATGGAAGCTTGATGGGTTGGGGGGATAGGAATAACATAGGGTATGGGGGAGTTGTTCCTTGAAGGCAAGCCAGGGGGTGGCGAGGGCTTTGGGGAAAGGCGGAGATTCATCAATGGTGGGATTTCACCTTCTTCCAGGGGAATAGTTGGGTTAACAATCTTTTCAAAAACCATCAGGGATTTTAAAATTTCAAGGATCTTGTTTGTGTGGGGGTAGTCATCAGGGATTTCATTCACATTGGGCAGCCCCAAGGGAGCAGATGATGAGGGCACACTTGGGCTGATGGGTTCAACCAAGATGGCCTTTTCTTTAAGCTTGGGTTCTACAGACACTGAGGTCTTACACTTAGTGTAAGTATGGCCTTGTTTATTACATTTCTGACAAAAGAGGGTAGCATTTTCATAAACAGTAGCCTGGGACCATTTTCCCCACTTCGACTTTAGAGAAACAAAGTTGGGGAGAGCCTTATTAATCACAACATTGACACAAAAGCATCCATAAGCCAACCTAGATTTATTGAGAGTGGCCGAATCCACTGCAACATAGCTACCAAATGAGTTCCCGATCTAGTAGAAGATTTGTTCATCCCAAAACTTCAGTGGAAGGCCAGGTAGTCTAACCCAGACAGGGGCCATGCGGTTGAGTTCAACTGAGGGGTCAAAGCCAGGCTTCCATTTAGCCAAAGTTAGGAAATATTTCCCATAAACCCAGGACCCTGATAAGACAAAGATCAGGTCTTCCTCAGCATTGAACTTAAACAGGAAGAGACCCCCAGGCATTGTTGAGATGTCAACACTACCTTTTAGTTTCCATCAAGATTTCGCCCATCTCCTGATCATGTCAATAGATGGTCGGAAGGAGAACAAACGACCAACAATTGCTAGGTGAAGGGATGAGACGATTTTGTCCATGAGATTGTCTGGGAGCTTGATCTCTGTTCCCTCTTTTGTTTGCATAAAGTTGGCCAAAGCTGCTTCTAAGGTCATATTAGTGGACCCAAGAAGGGCATTCTTCTAGCTAGACTTGGAATCCTTCTTACCACTCTCTGCATTCCCATGTCCAGTAGTA
The DNA here is from genome assembly GCF_030272615.1 of Cryptomeria japonica. Taxonomy (NCBI): domain Eukaryota; kingdom Viridiplantae; phylum Streptophyta; class Pinopsida; order Cupressales; family Cupressaceae; genus Cryptomeria; species Cryptomeria japonica. The sequence continues at coordinate 300,555,417 of NC_081408.1, forward strand.
GTTTCCGGCCCAGGGTGGGGTATATTCTTCGCTCCATCACCAATGCCAGAGTCAGTCAGAACTGGCGTGGAGGAAGGAGTGTCAAACTTGGTGGTTTCTTCCATATGACCCATAGACCGTGGGGTCCTAGCAGCCAAAAAAGCAGCATGTGAACCGACCGTGGTATCAAGTTGGGGGCCCAGTTGCAGGGAGAGAGGGACCTCCCCAGAGGGGGTGGTCATTCAACGGGATCATATTCAAACGGTAGGAAAGGCGAGAGAGTTGCAGAGCGGCAATAAGTGCTTGTTGAGTATTGTTGTTCATCAGTAACTTAATGTTAATTACAATATTATAATATAATATTATAATAAAATATATTATAATACAATATTATATATTATAATATTATAATACAATATATTATATTATTATATTATCAGTAACTTAATGTTAATTACAATATAATAATATAATATTTTTTATGTGGAATAATAAACAAATATTGGCCTACTTTATCTAAATAGGTATGCTAGTTTATATTTTACTAAATAGTCATTCTAAAAGTACAAATAAGAAGTTAAAAAATCAATAGATTTTATTTCCTTTTAAAGGTTACAAATATGACCTCCATGATGAAGATGCATGTTTGTAAAACACTAGTATTATAATCAAATATTATATACAAGAACATTTTTGAGAGCTAGAGATACCTTTTTTTGTGGTGATGATTGGAGAGTTTCAATGTGACTATTGGCAGTGTGCGTGATTCGATGAGGTGTGAGTTTTATGATTTGTTTGCTCCAAATTGCACTTTTGTTGTTGCTGGTCTATTGGAGTGTCAAAAATGAATAACAATTCATCTTCCTGTATAAATCAGATTTAAATTAATAAAAAGTTTGCAAGAGATGTCGGTGCAATTTGTGTAACTTGCATATTGACTAGTTAGATTCCATTGCTCTGTTCAAGTGTAGTTTTTGGTGGTACTCATTCTAGATTTCATATTGATGTTGATGTAGGTGTATTGACTAGTAGCTTGTCTAGTGGGTATTGCCTCTACCCACTTGGTAAAATAGTCTGTAGAAACCAATATCCATCTGTGTCCTCCGCTGGACTTTTCAGATATCTCTCCTATGAAATCTATTCCCCATTGCTGAAATGGTTCCTCAGCTAGCATTGGTCTTAATGGAAGTGAACCTTGATATTTTATCTTGCCTAAAAATTTCTGACAAGCTTCACACTTTCTAACATATCTATAAGAGTCATTGAAAACGCATGGCCAAAAGTATCCAGCTCTCAATATCTTATGTGCAGTAGTTTTAGCCAAAAAATGACCACCACAAACCCCATCATGCATCTCTTGGAGAACCTTCTCTGCTTAGCAGTTATCTAGGCACAATAATAATATCCCATCTCTATTTTTCCAATACAAGTCCCCATTGACAATCACATATCTCACAGATTTCAACTTTAAAGTTCTTCTCTGATTATCAGTCATACCATCCGGGCATTTCAAGTGCTTAAGGTAGTATATGATGTCAGTGTACCATGCTATATTCTCGATGCTGAAGTTGGCTTCTTCTAACCCTACTTGGTTTACACAAGACTCCTCAATTTCAGTCCCTGTCATGAGTTTGGCCAACCCTTGTCCTTTGATAACTTGTGAAATTTTGAGTTCAATGTTGAACTCTTGTATTTGGTTGATCCATTTACATATTTTGTCCGTGACCTCAGTTTGTCTGAAGATATCTTTCACTGCTGCATTAGGAACATATGCTATAACTTCAGCCCCCACTAAGTATGGTCTAAACTGTTTTACTGATTTGACCAAGGCATAAGCCTACTTTTCATTCAACTCATATTTTATTTCTGAAGGGCTCAAAGACTTGCTAAAATATGCAATGGGCTGCTCATACCCTTTTGGATTCTTGTACAACAATACTGCTGCTATTGTATGACAAGAAGCGAATGAGAATATTATAAAAGGCTTGCTAAAATCTGGAGAGATTAGTACTAGTGCTTCAGAAATTGCTCTTTTGATCGCTACAAAGGAATCAATTGCTTCCTTAGTCCAATCAATTTGGACTCCTTTCTTTAACATCCTTACTATAGGTTTTAGTATGTCTGCAAAATTTAGAATAAACCTTCTTACAAAATTTATTTGTCCCAAGAATGATTGAATGGCCTTGATAGTTCGAGGAATGGGAACCTCATTGATAGCTGCCACCCTTTCAGGGTCAATTCTCACCCCTTCCTTGGATACTATGTGTCCAAGTAACTTTCCTTCTTCGACACCAAAATGGCATTTTTTAGGATTCAAGGAAATCCCATACTCTAAGGTTGTTTTGAATATCTTCTCAAGGTGCTCACAATGATCATTAGCCCTTTTTGAGTATGCAGTTAAATCATCTTGGTATACTACCATGATTACATCAATCAGCTCTGTAAAAGCCACATCCATTGCTCTCTGAAATGTGGCACCAGCATTAGTCAATCCAAATGGCATTCGTGCATATACATAAGTGCCCCATGGAGTTGTAAAGGCTGTTTTATACTTTTCAGTTTCTTTAACTTTCACCTGATTATAACCTGAAAAACCCATCCATCATAGATAATAACTCACACCCTGTCACTTTCTGCAGCATGTTGTCCATATTTGGCAATGGGTAATTGTCCTTTAGAGATGATATGTTTAAGTTTCTAAAGTCCACACACAATCTAATATCCCCATTCTTCTTTCCAACCGGTACTAAGTTAGAGACCCATGTGGAATATCTGCAGGGTTCAATAATTCCTGCATCTTTCATTTTTATGATCTCTTCCCTCATTTTTGGTAACAATGTTGGATTAATAGGTCTTTGCTTTTGTCTGAATGGTTTAGCTTCTGGCTTAAGCGGTATCTCATGCTGAAAAAGATCTTCTCTATAGGCTTTGAGATCTTCATAAGACCATGCAAACACGTGTTTATATCTTCTTAGTAATGTCATCAGTTGTTGCCTCATGGCAGGAGTTAGCCTTTTCCCAATGAAAACATTTCTAGGAGTTTCTTCACTTCCTAAATTGACTTGTTCCACATCACTTTCTTTAACAGCTGATCCTTTAGTCTCAATTATATCTTGAGCATTGAAATCCCTTTCTTATGCTACTAAGCCTCTTGGTAATTTATTTGACTTCAGTTGTATGATTTCATGTCCAAATAAAGTTTCCTTACCTTCAGTCTTTTCCACGAAGTCACTAAAATTTATTGCCTGAGTCTGATAGTGATCAACACACTGTAAGAATTTTAGTAGGTCCGTATCATCATGAAACACTTGCCAATTATATAGGTTGTCAGGAATTGATGGCCTTACTTTCATCTCTACTTCAGATATCCCAGTTAATGTTATATCATTATCCTTCAATGCAATACTGGCCAAAAAGTCCGCCATGATGTTCTTTGACCTGTCAATCCAGTTTATTTGGAAAGCATCAAAAAGTTCTATAGTATCCCAAACAACATTTCTATACTATTTTGGTCTTAAGTGCTTTGAAGAATACTTCTCCTTTACTTGTGAGACTATTAACTCTGAGTCACCAAACACACTGAGTAATTTAATTCCATGTTTAATTGCTATATTAAGACCAGTGAGTAAGGCTTCATATTCTGCAATGTTATTTGTGCACTCAAATAGCAATTTGAAAGAATATTTGTAAGTTTCCCCTGTGGGTGAGATAAATAGGATTCCAGCCCCACTCCCTTCCTTGCTACAAGACCCATCAAAGAACATTTTCCATATTTGATCATTCTTCCCAACTAGACCTGATTCAATGGGGATCCACTCATCAACCTTAGGTTTTGTCAACTGCACTTGGAAATTGTCCATATCAATTTGCAAGAAACATATTTGATTTGCTGACTCTTCCATGTCTTCTATGATATATGTGGACCGGGGTTCCCTATCAATTTTTACCTCCTGCCCATTTATTGGAATCGTAGCATATGATAAATCTAATTGCACATACCCTCCAATCATGTTCGACCATTGCCTAGATAGCAACATTCCATAGATTGGAGGGACATCCACTATTGTGATATCTGTCTTGTACGATGCTTCGGGACAGGCTGCCAATTTGAATTCTACATCCTTCATGATGCCAACCACCAGGACTGACCTGTTGTCCATGGCATAACATTTCCCAAAGGTAGTATCAACTTCCAATCCAAGCTCTTTCATCACTCCAACAAGCATAACATTTATGGCTGCTCCTGAGTCGATCATACAATTCTTCACTTTCTTATTGTTTACCACCAAAGTGAGATAAAATGGGTCTACTTGTGTTGGGTTTTTGGTTATGGTGGACCCTAGATATATAACTGGGGCCATTCGTTCATTATTATTACCTTTTGGAACCTCTTGTTTCTGTTCGTTCACTTTTTCCTTCTGGACACCTAAAATTATCTCAAGAGTCTTTTCTCTGTATTCAGGAAACTTCATTATTTCCATTAGGGGAACAGAAACTTTTAATTGCGTTAATGCATTTGAAATATCAAATGAAGTGGAGTGTTGTGCCAAAGGAAATTTTGTTATATCTTCTCTTTGAACATCAGGACCCCTTGTATTATTCTTTGGTACATCTTCCTTAGTTTTAGTTGCTTTATTTGTTTGCTTGGGTGTTTCATCATTTTCTTTTATAAAAAGACTAGTGAGTTTGCTTTGCTTTGGGTTCACCACCCTATTCCTCAAATCATAAGTTCTTTTTGCTTGTGCAACGGCATAAGCCGTAATTCTTCTCTTTTCTTCTTCAGTAGGGATTCTGAGCTTAACACTTTCATTTTTGTTGGTGGTTACAGGTAACACAGAGCATTGATCAATGTTCATGGAATCTGATCTTCCTTCTTCTGCAAAGGATATCATGTTAACAGTTGGGTCACCCATATGTTCTTCATAACCATTCTCTTCCTCTTGCAATCCTTTTGCTACAACGCACAAAGAGGGAGCATGTGGCATATTGCAAGCATAACACCACATGTCATCATCTTGAGTATAGTTTACTGTTCTTTTCAAGGGATCTGGAATTTGCTGGTTATCTCTATGATTCCTGTCTACTGGTTTTCCATCTTTCCAGGTAGTGTTATAGGGCATGCCATGCAATCTGGGCCTCTCAGGACGATAATATTGCTGCTTCTCTATTTTGTTTACCCTTACAGATAAATCTTTTAGGGCATTCAAAACTTTGTCAAGCTTATCCTCATCTTTATTAGCCCTGGGTGCTTTAGGATTGTACAACCTGGCATCTTCTCTTTTTCCCACTTTACCAGCAGCCTTCCTATTATTTTCTATAGCAATGGCATCTTTCATAACATCCCGGAGGTCTCTAGGATTTCTAGTTCTCAGCTCATAGTTTGTTTTACTATCATAAGCATTGATGTAATATAGAATGCTTACCTTAGGTACTGGTTTCATCCTATTGGGGATTTTGTTTAGAACCCTGTTAAATCTTTTGTTAAAATCTACCACTGATTCATTTTGCTCCTTTTTTATGCTAATGATCTCATGCAAAGCAAATTCAGGGCTGTTATGGTCTCCATACTGCTCAAGGAACAAGTTTTTGAATTCTGCAAGATTTCTAATGGATGCGTCAAGCAACGTCCTAAACCAATCTCTTGTATCTTCTGTTAATGACTGCATAAACAACCTGATCTTAACATCTTCATGTGGTAAACCAAAATCCTCAATTACTGCATCAAAGGCTTTACAATGAGCTTCTCCTGAAATTGCATTACTTCCAGTGAATCTTGGTATTGCAATCCTGATTTCATTTGGGATAGGATATGGGTATACCATCATTCCTGAAAAATCAAACTGCCTCATTTGTTCCATATTCATTAGTCCATGTCCCCCATGAGGATTCCCAAAGTTTTGGTTCATATTACCATATAGGGGTATCTGATTTTGATAAGGAAAAGGGTATTGATTCTGGTATTGATATTGAAATTGATCAGGGGGTGGATGTTGGTTATAAAATTGACCTGGAGGCGGAAATTGGTTATGAGCAGCAAAGTTTTTATGTGAATTTGGCTGGACTGGTGGTGCACTTGATTGCACATGATCATCCCTTTTGTTACCAAACAAGGGGTTCTCATAAGCCTTAAAATTATTACTCTTTGTTTTACCCACTCCCTGAGCACATTTTTTCTTGTAGTTGTTTACATCTTTATTAAAGTCATCCTCACCAACATTTATGCCTAATTTAGCACACAGTTCCAAACATTCCTGAGTCCTTCCTGAATCTCTCATTTCAGCAGCTGCCTCCATCATTTGTCTAGTTAAATCTGTAAATCTATCTGCAGGATCTGCCATACCTGATCCCGATGAAGGCGGTGTATTTTGTCTGGATCGTGCTTCATGATTTTCGAAACCAGGGGGAATTTGATATCACCCCTTCTGAGCTTTATATGCTGCAACCAAATCCTCATTTACTAGGCTTGAAGTAGTTGCTTTATCCCATTCTCTTAAGGGTGAATGTTGGTTGCTTTCATGTTTATACTGATTGTACCTTTCTCTCATGAATTCATTCATGGGTTCTTTGTTTTTGTTCTTTCGTTGAGAGAAATCTAACTGGGATAAAGATTGTCCTTTTGTGACTGATCTCATTCCGTGCATAGATATTCCTCCCCTTTTTTTTATCTTTGAGTCGCCACCTCTCTTCTTAAGAGGAAATTTTTTTCTTTCTTTTGAGTTTTCTCCCACAACAGAGTCTTAATAATTCTTCCCTAGTAGAGTCACCAATCTGTTGGGTCTCAAATCAACAGATTGGATAGGTTCTAAGGAAATGCCAACTCCTATTATCAAACCCTCCAATTGACTTGGCCAACTTATAGAGTGAACCTGTTTGGTTGTTAACTCTCTCACTTCAGGCTCTGCAGGACCTAGGCGGGTATACCTATTCACCAGTTGTCTTTAATGACCGGTGCCTTTTATAGCAGATTAAGTGTCCTGATCTGGTTTCCTCCTATCTCAGAATGGCATAAGTTCCTAGGATGGAGATATAGCAGATGAGTTCAAGATTGTTGTTGTAGAAGCTATTCGATCTATGTTTCCTACTTAGTTACTCCTGTTGCTTTAAAATAACATATGATGAATATGGTGATAAGTGTAATCTGTAAATAACCAGTGCCTTCTTTGTTGTTTGGGCTACAGAGTCATTATATTTTCTTTAGGACTTACTGTGCAAACTTGTGAGACAGTTTTTTAACCCACCCCTTTATGGACCTGTCGGTTATTATTTCTTTTGAGATCAATTGAATGCTTATATCATAAGTTGTTTGAATGAATTTAACCCTACCTTTAAGGGATCATTCAAGTAAGCACTGCGAAGAACAATTATAATTCGCAAGCAGAACTTTTATTTCAACCTTATAACATACAACATAGATTTTATTCCAAGAATATGAATAACCTTATCTCTTTAGATAATATCACAAGCGATTGCCAAAACAAAATGAAATAATCCACAACACATACGCAAAGAAAAACAACTAATCATAGCATGTATTCCATCAAAGTTTGTATAACAGAAAACTTATAGGTTGTCATACATTGCTATCTTGTTCCTATGTATCTCTTGTTACCATATTACAAAAACCTCTCTCATATATATATGAGAGCAAAAGTCATTTATGAAAAGATGTGTCTTTTCAAAATACTAATTGTTAATTTGAATATTCCTAACAAACTTAAGTAGAAAGAGATTAAGAATTCCTAAATGATGAATATAATCATCTTTTTTGAAAGTCTTGATCTTATCACTCTGTTTCTTCAATTCTTCTCCTTGTGAAAGGTATTCGAAGATCATCTGGTTGACGGTAGGGGCCATGTCTTTGCTTCGGTCCAACCTTGACAGAGCCCGATCCTTGATGTTTACAAGTTCATTCCGCAAATCTTCCATGGACATTACTCCTCCTTCTTTATAAAATGAGGGCATTCCAATAGGGCTCCCATCATCTAATTCTTTAAGATCTCCCTTTAGCATATCTTCGAATTTAACATGATCTTCGATATATGAAGTCCCTTCAGCCTTCTCCTCTGGCATCATCACATCAACACTATTTATCACCTCATGCAATCGTTCTTTTAACCTTTCATGCTCTCTTAATGCTTTTGTGGTTCCAGTGTACACCCTCCAGTAATTTTCGACATGTATAAGCATGGTGTTGAATCGGTGTTCAATGATGTCGTTAACCAATTTATCCATCTTTTGCTGGATATTATTTACCTATTTGGTAGCCTTATTTGCTTGACACTTCCAATACAGAGCATCAGAAACATCATCCAAGCTCTGTCCTATGGGATATGAGGCATATTCATTTAAGGGAGTCCCTATCTCAAGTTGTAATATTTTCGTTTGTAACTTTTGATTCTCCTCTTTAGATTTTTCATACAAGCCCTTATAGGTAATATTTTCCCTGACCAAAAACTCTATCTGATCCATATTTAATTTGGCTACATCCAGGTTCAACTTTGCAGTGACCCTAGGGTCAGTCTTTCCAACCTAATGAATCATGAGGTGTCCAAAGGTTTCTTCGATATCCACAATAATTGGCCTTTTTCCTTTCGGATATAATGCCCATTGTAGGAGAGCCTTTTGATCAGGATCATATCCGGAACCTAGGAACAATTTATCTATCTCTTGAGGCAACACTTGTTGATTCAAGTCTTGCTTCTTCAAGAATCCATCAAACAGAAGTGCTGAATTTATGTCCCAACCAGAAAAGATGATAACACCAGCCTCTTTTAATATTTTCCTCCCTTTCTCAGGGGTCATATCTTTCATGAGGGTATCGATTTCATCCTATAGTCTTTTCATCTATTCTTCTTTTGGTCTCCCAGCCATGCTTCGTTTCACATGGGCCCCTTTATACTGGTACAAGAATGAAAGGAATTCCCTCGAAGAGGCGAATCCATCATCAGCAATGAAATCCTCATGCTCTGTCATCCTTATATCAACTACATCTCTAATGTTAAATTCACCAGTGTCCACATTCACCTCTGCTTCAAAACTAGGGGGATAATCTTCTCTAGGAGAGTCAGTAGGGATACTACTAGCAGCTGATTTTGGTGACATGTGAGCCAATGGTTGACTATCCTTTTCAGTGTTGATAAAATGAAGGAATTGTGGGGGCACTCTATGCATAATTTCTACTTCATGTTGAAGTAGCTTTTTGGCTATCTCCAAAGGATCTTGGAGGTTTCCAAGTAAGTCTCCATCCACCATCCCCCTTGCTCTTTTCCATTTGAAGGCTTCCCAAGTCATTTCGCTTCTTTCTCTCAAAACCCTGGCCTCTTCCCTTTCAAGGTTCTTGATTAAGTCATCTGGCATTTTAGCCACATGTATTCCGGCTTTTAGTTTTTGTGACGCCCTGGCAGCTCTTATATATCCCTCAGGATCAAAGTTTTCTCTAGGATCACCCAAAGTCATGCCATAATAATCTAATTTATTTTGAAGTAAATGATAGCTTTTGGAACTTTTAACAATAAAATCAGAAAACACCAATAACCCTGGAACAATGGATTGTTTACCAAAATCCGTAAGATGTTTAGCACTGACAACAGATAATTGTCTCACAATCTCTAGGCTAGCCACCCTGTTTGGTACTGTAATTGGAAGCATGTATGGCTTTCCTTCATACCCAAATACCCTGATTTCTGTATGATTAATGTGGCAATACCAGTCACCCCAATTGTGATCAATCTGAGACTCTGGAGAGAATTCTTTTGGCCTGAGGAATCTCTTATTTTCGGGGGACAGAGTATAATCTCTATGTTGTCCAAAGGCCGCACTAAGGGGTTTCACAAAATATTCCTGAAAGTGCCAGTATTGGTTGTTCATGAATCTTTGATCCCATGCAGAAACCCACAACTGAACTGGTTTCTTCAAACCATTCTTATCATAAGCTCTGATGTAGAAATCATCTGACCAGAAATTGATTTCTTGTCCACAATAAAGAATGATGTGCATCAATAAAGAGTACAATGAGAAATGGATATTCACAAGGTCTCCTTTCAAATTTTCCAACCCATGATTTAGGGTATCTGCAACATAAGTGGCATAGTCAAATGACCTAGGGTCTTTCGATTGTAAATTAGCACATAGAACCATAACCCCAATATCCATGAGAGGATGAGCCTCTAAGCCTAATACTTGGGCTGTAGCATAGTATGTATACTTAAAATACGGATGGAATTGGTTGACATCAAATGGCACCTTGTCATTTTTGCTGAATGGAACAAAGGACCTGCCCACTTTCGGTCGGTGAATGGGTAATCTCCACGTCCTGTAGATGTTTTCCAAGCTAAAGAATTCTCGCGACAGTTTCTGCATATCAATTTTCTCTTCTACTTCCCAGTCTAGATCAAATACCATATCAATAGTCTGTTTGTTAATCACCACCAAGGGATTCCCTCAATAGTCGCATATGGTTTTGGTTCTTGGATCATAGCAATCTACCAGAGCTTTCATTAATTCAACATCCACAAATACATTCGGGACTACCAATTTCCCTAAGTTTTTCTTCCATAGGTTACTTATGGGCTCAGGAGCATCCCTTCTCTTGTAACTAAACAGGAACAACTCATGTCCCCTGATTTCAGTCCATATGTCTCCCAGATGTTCGAATCTATCCTCCAATCCTTCTTCTTCACTCTTGATCTTTTTAGACCTCACACTGGATGTCGGGCACTGGTCTAGCAAATCCTGAGTCAAAGCTCTACCTTCTTTTTTCTGTCTTTTGGGCTTCTCTTCAGGGTTTAATTCTTTCCCTTTTCTACTCTTTTTAGAAGAAGAAGAAGGTTCCATAATTTCAGTAAATATGAGAAATCACACTTACTTGGAGAATTGTCGAACTCTTCTGATTGTCGTTCACGAACTTCAACAAATTTCTTGCAACTTTCAGTCTCTTGGCATCAATCTGGTTCTCATGAAGATTCGATCAATTCAGTTGTAATTGCATGGGCAACTTGTGCACAGTTAATGTCTCTGCATCTATAACGGCTATTCAAATGTTTAAACTTAATTGTAGATGTGGCATTCTTCACTTGGGCTTTTAACTCTTTCGCGGGAAGTATTGTTCAACTGAAATGATCGTGAATCAAGTTTTCGATGAAACCCTTGTCTTCTGCTGAATACTTTAATCTTTCATCGCAAGCTCACTTTCCTCGATATCACTTCGTCGGCAAATAGCCCATGTCGAAAAACCATTTTCTAGTCTCCTCGAAATCATCTTTTCCTCGATGAACTTTCTTTCGATGAGTCATTCATGAGTTTCATCGAAATCATATTTCGATGAATTCTGTTCTTTGGTGAAAGTTCATGCAAGTTCTTCAAAAGTCTTTTTTCTTCGATATCCCTTTTGTCGATAAAACCCCTCTGTTTATGTTCGATATAATGTTATCGATGAGATTTTCTTTTTGATGAATGCTTTTTAAGTTTCTTCAGTAGTTGTATTTCCTCAACTTCACTTTTTGCTTTTCACTTTTCGATGAAAGTGGAGTATCGATGAGCGGCTTCCTTCATTTATCGAAAGTGATATTCCACCAAAGACATATTTACGTAGTGTTTTACACATCATGCTCTATTTCGATGAAAGTATTCTTTTGGTGAAACTCATTTTGAGATGCTTGATATGATATTTTGGCCGATAATCTTTTAGTTTTCATGCCTATGGGAAGATTTTTTTTTACTTCAAATATAGTGTTCGACAGAACCCATGATGGAACTTATGAAAGAATTTCAAGAATATCAAGAGAATTTGTATGGATAAATAATCCAATGATAGAGATAATGTTATTGAAGTTGGGGAAAAAGGTAAAAAGTGAAAGAATCTGCCAAGGAACCTAAAACAGTGAAAGGTACACTAGAACAAAAATCATATGAGAAGGTCAAGGATGAACAAACAGAGATGCAAGAAAGCGAGAAGAAACAAACCATGGAAAATTCTGCCATGCAAATCAAAGATTTGCAAGTTGAAGGTAAAGATTATTTGGTAGGAGAAATCATTTCATTGGTTTCCAATTATTACATGTGGCAAAATATAGATGAAGTGAAGACAAAAAGGGTTCCACTTGTTGATTGTGAAGAAATCAAGTTGAATAGAGATGTGCCAAATCAAGCATTGTCTTTCAAATTGTGAATGGTGAGCCATCAATTAATGAACATGCACTTGAGGAGATTATGTTGGTTTGCCCTGAGTTAGGAATCTTGGGTCACAAAAATGGAGATGTTGAGATATCTCAAAAAATTCCCCTTAGTCAAAAGAGGTAGAGTATTTTGTTGACACCTTGGGGTATGGAAATATTTCAGATTTATTGCTTACTATGCCATTGCAAAATAATTGTCATCACGAAAAGCATGAAAAAATGAGTGATAGAGTAAGGGATACAACTTGCAGTATAGGGCATGTAGACTCTTTATTTCAAGTCTCAAATTGTTGTTGCATATGGGATCTAAGTAATGTCTTAAGGATCAAAGAACAAAAAGTATTGTTGTTACTATTGAGTTATCCACTTCTTGCAATTGGAATGAAATGAGGTTTACAAGAAATCACATAGGGTTTGTTGAGCATTCTAACCACATTGTGAAGAGGGTTCATGGTTCATAGATCACCCATGGTAGCCAAGTATCACATTTGAAGACAAGATTGTGGGTGATGGCCAAATTGAGATAGTCAACTTGGGTTCTTTGATGCTAAATCATGGTAAGCAAAATAGGTATAATTTTGATTTTCAACATTTTGTGCCTAATAATGTTATGGTGTTTTGTTATCAAGATACAAGCAAGTTGAAGGATTCATTAAAGATGAATTATTACAAACCTCTAGCATTATGAAGGCAAGGAAATTGATTGTCCTTTTGAGTGAATAGGAGATATACAAAGACTTCTATATCATGGGTCCAAGAGTTGCAATGCTTATGTGGTTGAAAGAACATAGGGTGACAATCACATCTTTTACCAATGATGAAATGTTTGAGCAAAATAGTGTTTGGTTTAATTTGGATGTTTTCAACATTACACCTTTTAGAAGGCCATTAGAAAAAATAACTATAAGAAGGAATTTTCTAGAGAATCACTAATATGACATGATAAGGATGAGTATTGGCTGCATTGAACATGCCCCAAGGGTCATTTTGAGTATGGTTCAAGATGTTAGATCTGCTACCTGTTGACGTGTTTTTTATGACAACATCAAACACAAAATAAAGCTGCCTAACGGTCACTTCACTCTCTCTTGATCAAAGTGCGATTGCATGCTAAGATTGCAAGAAGTTCAAACAATCGACTCCAAGGTTCCTTTATGCTACAGACATGACTCAGTTGGCTGATGTGATTGCTGGTAATCCAAGGGGCCTTACATTTGCATCATTCTATCACTTCTTTGTTGTGGTTGGAACTACATCATCGAATATGGCAATTTTGCGATGCTACTGCTTCGAACAAACTAAAATGAACTGAAAGTAAAGTGGAAAAGGGTATAGAAGGATCTAAATCCACTCCTAAGGGAAGTGATAACGATGAATAGTGCTCCGATGGACAAATTCCAAATAAACCAAGCTCTTCTTCGCCAAGATCAACTACAACTCCGCAAGAACCAGTGCAATCTTCTGGGGATGCTAGAGGATTTCCAAATCAAGAAATTACATTTGAATACCCAAAAACGGCGCAATCCAAATGACCATCCACAATCGAACTTAGCGCAAATTTAGTGACTCAGGCTAACTTTACACTACAACTTACAATCAGCAAGATGCAAAAAGTATGAACCATGGAAATTCATCAAACACCATTACATTCTCCATTGAAATCAAAGCACTATACTACTTCTACTCTAAGTGAGGAAGGTGAAACCATGCAAGCTTTAAAAAAATAACTTAAGTGGACACCATCAGAGAACAATGTTTCACTGTTATTATCTCAAAACTTATCGCAACAATTTCATACAAAGCTCCCTCCCCCTTTACAAATGAGGGGGGGTCACCCCTTTATATAGGCCTCAGGCCATGATTACATGCAAACCCTAATTAGGATTTTCCCTAAAAGATTCTCCACTCAAGATGCAACAAGGTGGGAATCTCTAATTAATAACCCATCATGCCCATATACAATTAATTACATTCCAGAAGTGCCCACTATGCAATGAATGTACCCTCATGCAAAAATCGTCGTGATGCCATAAATGGACCATCATCTTTTGAATGTGACGACTGCATACAAAAGGAATATGCCATAATGCCATAAATATGACAGCTGCATGTAGAGAGATGCTTCATTAATTCAACGTCCATTAACTCGGCTGCCACTTGGCGAGAAAACCTTGGAGAGAGAAAACTTCAGGAGAGAAGAATTTGATCCATGAAGAATTTTTTTCTTGAAGTTTCTAGAACTCTCCTTGCTGTGGAGAGGATTTTCAACAATTCTCCACCATCTCCTATTTTTTAGGAATTTCCACAATTTTAGGGTTTTGGTCCAGGAGAGAGAATTCTCTCACGTATCCATATCTTCAAAAATTTCTAAATTTGGAGGTCATTTGAGCCTTGAAAATGGATTTTTCAAATTCTTCCCTGGGGGGGAAATTTCTTGTTCAGTTCATCCCCTGATTCCTTCCTTGCCTTAGAAATTTTATCTTCAATTCATCCTTGGGTGTGATTTCTTGTTGTGGAGGAACTCTCCTTTGGAAAGGAATTTGTTCCTTATCCCAGGGAAGGAAATTCTTCATGCCTTAGCCAATTTTCATGATTTCCAAGAACTATGTCCTGAAGGAAGAAATTTCAAATACTTAGTCAATTTTTTACCTTTCTTGGAATTTTGTCCTGAAGGAAGGAATTTCTGACACAGAGCCGATTTTTTCACTTTCTTGGAATTTCTTCTTCTTGGGCGCAATTTTGACTTGGTGGAGGATTCAATGAAATTTGTGAATCCTCCATGCCTCCTTCATTTTGGCGAGTATCCTTCATCTTGGACAAAATTTTGACTTGGTGGAGGATTCAGTGAATTTGTGAATCCTCCATGCCTCCTTCTATCTGGCGCTCCTTCTCTCACTTGGGCACTAAAATGCCTTGGTCAAGGACTCTTGCAATTTGCTTGTTTCTCCATGCATTCTTCATTTTGCCGCCCTCAACAAGGTTGGGGCGAAAATTTCTCCTGAGGAAGGAATTCATTGTTTTGTGAATTGTCCATGTCTTCTTTTCAACATCCCTAAAATTTAGGGTTCCTCCTAAAATTTAGGAGCCAGGTTCATTGGATGGAGAATTCTGCCATGATTCTGAATCTATAACAATTTCCTCATTCCAGCAAGATTCGGTGTCTAAAAATAGCAAATTCAAAAATTTGCTCAAGGGGAATTTTATTTTCTATTCCTCCTTGACCCCTTGGATTCCATGCCTTAGGCAAAAATTTCAACTTGTCGAAATCACTGTGCCTTGGAATTTTTTCATTTTCCACGTCTTCCATGGAATGTCCAGTTTGGCGCCTGAGTCCACATTTGGGTGGATTTTTCATCTGGCCAAGGATTCATGGAATTTTCCTTCTATCCATGGGAATCCCATTTTGGCGCCCTTCCTCATATCCTAGCACAAATCACACTTAGCCAAGGATTCATGGTTTTTTCCGTCTGTCCTTACCTGACCCATTTTGGCGCCCAATTGCATATTTGGGTAGAATTTCGCTTATGCCATGGATTCATGGAGTTTTCCATTTGTCCTTGCCTGGCCCATTTTGGTGCCCAAGTCCACAGCTAGGCGAAATTCTTCATGCATGGAGGATTTTGATGTTTTTTCACAAGTTCCAAGCTCTTCGTCAGGATATATATATGAAATATAACATTTCTTTTTCCTTTCTTATACTTTAAGTTATATTTCATATATATTGTCAGGATGTTTGAGAGTGGTTTTAGGTCCATATGAATCATAATACAAATTCTGGATTTTGAAAATCTTCCAAATTTCCAAACTTAGTCAAATATCAAGCCCTTTTTAGATCAGGATGACATTGGTGGATTGATGTGAATTTCTTGACTTGGATGATTTTGCATGCTTTCCTCTTTTGGAATAGGAGTTCCAAACTTAACCATTTTTTACCCAACTTGTATTCCTTTTGACTTTTCTGGATTTAGAAATGGTCTTGAGGAATGTTCAGTCTTCAACGTCTTCAGAGATATTCAGCTTTCAGTGTTTTCTTGTGAAGATCTTGCCAAAAATAGATTTTCCCAAATAGTAAGTGTTTCAAAATGTCAAGGTTTGGGCAAAATAGGTCAGAAAAGCACTTACTAAAAATAGAAACTTGCTAAAATTAGTAAGTTTGATTTTTGGCAAAATTAGACCAATCTGGGACTCGAAAAAATCCCTAAAAAATAGGGACTTTCTAAAAATAGAAAGCTGCTCCGTTTGGGCTCAAATTTTACTAGGAGGTTCCTTGAGGGGTCTTGATTCTAGTCGTATGTTCATCTTTTTCAAAACCCTAACAGAAACCCCTAAAATCTAGGACAAAAGGCAGAAACCCTAAAAAAGGACAAAACAGGCCCTAGACTTAGCCGAATTTGCTCAAACGAAAGGCAGACTTGACCAATATGACCCCCCAACACTTGCAAAGAAGAGAGACTGATGAGACTGTTGCAAAAAGACCCCAAAAACGCAAGCCAAAAGACCAGGAGGGCCTAAAAAGTAGGGGGTCCCCATTTGCAATGGGGTGATGTGTGAAAACGTCACAACATCTAGCTCCCACCCGAATAAATGTTCCCGAACATTTCAAAGACAAAATCTAATCCACGGGTGAAGTGTTGAAAAACACTTTAGGAAAAAACGTAGATTAAAGCACATTCATCTGATATTGCATAATTGTGCGCATATGCATTAATTCCATCTCACAAGACCATCCAGACTCCTAGAATTAGTCATGGTAGGCTAAAAGGTATCTATACTTCAAAAAAATTTAGGACATTGCCTCATTGCCAGTCAAGCGTCCATAGCTCTGACGAGGTTGTCTCTAGAATTCCCACGAATATTGCTCCACTGCTAGCCGGACATCCATAGCCCCGATGGAGTTATCCGTATGCTCCCAAAGCCAATAATTTGATAATTCTTTTCATTTTTCATCTTTCTTTTCTTTTTCTATTTGATTTCATTTCCGTCAATTCCTTTGGCTCGTAGGTAATGAAACCTACTATGGGTTTGGAGATTCCAGTGGCACTGAAGCAAGATGTAAAGTTTTTACCAACCATAACTTCTCCTAAGAGATCTGAATGACTTAGAGCAATTGACTACGCACGGAAAACAACATCATCGCCCCACCCACAAACAAGAACTCCAAACAATTTAGGCCACTCCAAAACCCTAAACCTAAGCAAAACCACTTGAGCGGACAAGATCAAGGGAAACCAACACCAAAGGCTGAAAACCAAAACCAAAACAAAACTGATGGGGAAACAAACAAGAAAGAAAAACAAAACAAAACAAGCCAAAACCCCAAAAACCAACGAGAAAACAAACAAAGCAAATAGAAAGGAAACCTACTCTAATAAGAACAAAAATTTCAAACTGACAATACTCACAAGACCTAAGTATATACAACTCCTTACATGATTTCTCAAGATGTCCAGGAGCAACATGGCATTAGTCATGGTTCGAAACCTTGCAAATTCATCTTTAAACTCAAAAAAGTAATCTTTCACAATACAAATCTCAAACTCAAGCAAGACTTTAGGAAAGATTATCAATTGTGGCAACTCGTCGGGACCATGATCAATCCATAAACAAGTTCTTCTTCCTAGATTTCCATAATCAAATTCATAACTTTCAAATTTAGGAGCAAGGAAAGAGACAACCTGGTGGTTTTCATGCGTGGGCAAGAATTCTCGCATATCATCCACTGCTTCATCAAGAGGTTGAAGCTGGTGGTGTATCATTCCATTGGCATCTACCACATGCAGCTCAAAATTCCAGTCTTCAGTAGGCATACGGTGGCGAAATTTGGACTCAAATGGAAACTTGGAAACATGGAATACTTCAACCGCTAGCTCCTTTTGAATCTTTGATAACGAGTTGAGCCCCAACCCGAATTGCTCTTCATTCTTCACCAGGACAACTTGTTCCTCAATAGGCATTTCACTTATCTCAATTTCTTTTAACAATTCTTCTTGGATCTTGAGTAGAGGTACAAGCATCGACCTGCCCTGCATTTCATACTCTACTCCCATCTCAATGACCCACTGACTATCACATATTCCTTCCCGCCTCGAGCTGCTTATCATATCTTCCATCTGGAGCATGCACGAACAAACTTCTTCATCAAGGAGCATCTCTTCTTGCTTGACTGTGCAAACATTGCTTGCATTTGTTTGAACATCTTCCATTTCTTTGTCAACCTCCACTTCAATAGGTGTTCCTTTCCTTGGTATGAGGTATGCAAATTTTCTCTTGATTGAATTGTGTTGATTGTCCTGCTCAATCGTGCTTTCTTCACTACAAGATGCTGCAGTAATACCTTCTTCATTTGATGCTAAGTCAATTGGTTGAAGGTGAGCATTCCGTTTCTTTTCTATAGTGTACATCTTTGTCGATTCTTCTAACTCTGCCTGCATCTTAGCTTGGTGAATAGCTTCCCTGCATGATGGACATGTGACTTCGGAATGAGTGGTATTGTGGATCCTACACCAACATGGGAGCAAGATGCCTTCTATGCACAAGCCTTTCTCAATACTTAATCCTTTCTTAACCATCTCCTTGAACCTCATGAAAAATTCATTTTCAGCAATTGAAGCTTTGGGTTCCACTTTCATCGGTACAACGGGCTCATGTACTTTTGAAATGGAAACTCTCCCTTGCAAGGCTAATTCCATCCTTGATAAAAATGTTAAACAATGCATCTCATTGTGTCCGCCAGTGTTATGAATTCTACAACAATTCCTTGATGCGAATTTAGACAAACTACGTGGATATAACTGTGCATTCAATCTCCACCAAAGTTGAAGGATATCAACTTCTCACTCCATTGAGAAATCTTTTTTTTTAATTTTCAATTTTCTGATTTTTGGGGATTTTTCAATTTTTCAATTTTTTTTTATTTTCTGACATATAAGAGATCTAACATGTCTCTGATTCTGCACTTGAAAGCTCATGCTAGTTCCAACCAAATTCAATTTCGCGATCAGCCCTCCTAGCGCCAATTATGTTGGCTGCGGGAGGAGGGTGAAAAAAGTCCTTAAGATTACTCCTCGCAAATATGAATTGATATGATTTGGAGTTCAGCTGTTCAGGAATTAATCACGATCAACCCTCCTTCTAGCGCCAATTCTGTTGGCTAGCACGGAGGAGGGTAAAAAAAATAAAAATGGCTTGAGATAACCTCTGCAAATTTGAAGTGATAGAATCTGGAGTTCACGTACTCACCCTCCTAGCGCCAATTCTGTTGGTTGTGGGAGGAGGGTGAAAAAACTCCTTAAGATTACTCCATGCAAATATGAATTGATATGATTTGGATTTCATGTTCAGCCCTCCTTCTAGCGCCAATTCTGTTGGTTGCGGGAGGAGGGTGAAAAAAATCCTTAAGATTACTCCATGCAAATATGAATTCATATGATTTGGAGTTCACGTTCAACCCTCCTTCTAGCGCCAATTCTGTTGATGTGTTTTTTATGATAGCGTCGAACACAGAATAAAGTTGCCTAACGGTCACTTCACTCTCTCTTGATCAAAGTGCGATTGCGTGCTAAGATTGCAAGAAGTTCAAACAATCGACTCCAAGGTTCCTTTACACTACGGACGTGACTCAGTTGGCTGATGTGATTGCTGGTATTCCAAGGGGCCTTACGTTTGCATCATTCTTTCACTTCTTTGTTGTGGCTGGAACTTCATCATCGGATATGGCAATTTTGCGATGCTACTGCTTTGAATAGACTAAAATGAACTGAAAGTAAAGTGGAAAAGGGTTTAGAAGGATCTAAATCTACTCCTAAGGGTAGTGATAACAATGAATAGTGCTCTGGTGGACAAATTCCAAATAAACCAAGTTCTGCTTCGCCAAGATCAACTACAACTCCGCAAGAACTGGTGCAATCTTCTGGGGATGCTAGAGGATTTCCAAATCAAGAAAGTACATTTGAATACCCAAAAACGGCGCAATCCAAATGACCATCCACAATCGAACTTAGCACAAATTTAGTGGCTCAAGCTAACTTTACACTGCAACTTACAATCAGCAAGATGCAAAAAGTATGAACCATGGAAATTCATCAAACACCATTACATTCTCCATTGAAATCAAAACACTATACTAATACTTTAAGTGAGGAAGGTGAAACCATGCAAGATTTTAAAAAATAACTTAAGTCACCATCAGAGAACAGTGTTTCACTGTTATTATCTCAAAACTTATCGCAACAATTTCATACAAAGCTCCCTCCCCCTTTACAAATGAGGGGGGGTCACCCCTTTATATAGGCCTCAGGCCATGATTACATGCAAACCCTAATTAGGGTTTTCCCTAAAAGATTCTCCACTCAAGATGCAACAAGGTGGGAATCTCTAATTAATAACCCATCATGCCCATATACAATTAATTACATTCCAAAAGTGCCCACTATGCAATGAATGTACCCTCATGCAAAAATCGCCCGTGATGCCATAAATGCACCATCATCTTTTGAATGTGACGACTGCATGCAAACGGAATATGTCATAATGCCATAAATGTGACAGCTGCATGCAGAGAGATGCTTCATTAATTCAACGTCCGTTGACTCGGCTGCCACTTGGCGAGAAAACCTTGGAGAGAGAAAACTTCAGGAGAGAAGAATTTGATCCATGAAGAATTTTTTTCTTGAAGTTTCTAGAACTCTCCTTGCTGTGGAGGAGATTTTCAACAATTCTCCACCATCTCCTATTTTTTAGGAATTTCCACAATTTTAGGGTTTTGGTCCAGGAGAGAGAATTCTCACTTATCCATATCTTCAAAAATTTATAAATTTGGAGGTCATTTGAGCCCTGAAAATGGATTTTTCAAATTCTTCCCTGGGGGGGAAATTTCTTGTTCAGTTCATCCCCTTATTCCTTCCTTGCCTTAGAAATTTTATCTTCAATTCATCCTTGGGTGTGATTTCTTGTTGTGGAGGAATTCTCCTTTGGAAAGGAATTTGTTCCTTACCCCGAGGAAGGAAATTCTTCATGCCTTAGCCACTTTTCATGATTTCCAAGAACTATGTCCTGAAGGAAGAAATTTCAAATACTTAGTCAATTTTTTACCTTTCCTAGAATTCTGTCCTGAAGGAAGGAATTTCCGACACACAGCCAATTTTTTCACTTTCTTGGAATTTCTTCTTCTTGGGTAGAATTTTGACTTGGTGGAGGATTCAATGAAATTTGTGAATCCTCCATGCCTCCTTCATTTTGGCGCCTATCCTTCATCTTGGACAAAATTTTGACTTGGTGGATGATTCAATGAATTTGTGAATCCTCCATGCCTCCTTCTATCTGGCGCTCCTTCTCTCACTTGGGTGCTAAAATGCCTTGGTTAAGGACTCTTGCAATTTGCAAGTTTCTCCATGCATTCTTCATTCTGCTGCTTTCAACAAGGTTGGGGCGAAAATTCCTCTCGAGGAAGGAATTCATTGTTTTGTGAATTGTCCATGTCTCCTTTTCAACATCCCTATTTTTTAGGGATCCTCCTAAAATTTAGGAGCCAAGTTCATTGGATGGAGAATTCTGCCATGATTCTGAATCTATAACAATTTCCTCATTCCGGCGAGATTCGGTGTCTAAAAATAGCAAATTCAAAAATTTGCTCGAGGGGAATTTTATTTTCTATTCCTCCTTGACCCCTTGGATTCCATGCCTTAGGCAAAAATTTCAACTTGTTGAATTCACTGTGCCTTGGAATTTTTTCATTTTTCACATCTTCCATGGAATGTCCAGTTTGGCCCCTGAATCCACATTTGGGCGGATTTTTCATCTGGCCAAGGATTCATGGAATTTTCCTTCTATCCATGGGAATCCCATTTTGGTGCCCTTCCTCATATCCTAGCGCAAATCACACTTAGCCAAGGATTCATGGATTTTTTCGTCTGTCCTTGCCTGACCCATTTTGGCGCCCAACTGCATATTTGGGTGGAATTTCGCTTATGCCATGGATTCATGGAATTTTCCATCTGTCCTTGCCAGGCCCATTTTGGCGCCCAAGTCCACAGCTTGGCAGAATTCTTCATGTATGGAAGATTTTGATGTTTTTTCACAAGTTCCAGGCTCTTCATCAGGATATATATATGAAATATAACATTTCTTTTTCCTTTCTTATACTTTAAGTTATATTTCATATATATTGTCAGGATGTTTGAGAGTGGTTTCAGGTCCATATGAATCATAATGCAAATTCTGGATTTTGGAAATCTTCCAAATTTCTAGACTTAGTCAAATATCAGGACATTTTTAGATTAGGATGACATTGGTGGATTGATGTGAATTTCTGGACTTGGATGATTTTGCATGCTTTTCTCTTCTAGAATAGGAGTTCCAAACTTAACCATTTTTTACCCAACTTGTTTGCCTTCTGACTTTGCCGGATTTAGAAATGGTCTTGAGGAATGTTCAGTCTTCAATGTCTTCAGAGATATTCAGCTTTCAGTGTTTTCCTGTGAAGATCCTGCCAAAAATAGATTTTCCCAAATAGTAAGTGTTTCAAAATGTCAAGGTTTGGGCAAAATAGGTCAGAAAAGCACTTACTAAAAATAGTAAGTTTGATTTTTGGCAAAAATAGACCAATCCAGGACTCGGAAAAATCCCTAAAAAATAGGGACTTTCTAAAAATAGAAAGTTGCTCTGTTTGGGTTCAAATTTTACTAGGAGGTTCCTTGAGGGGTCCTGATTCCAGTCGTATGTTCAGTTTTTCCAAAACCCTAACAAAAACCCCTAAAATCTAGGACAAAAGGCAGAAACCCTAAAAAAGGACAAAACAGGCCCTAGACTTAGCCGAATTTGCTCAAACGAAAGGCAGACTTGACCAATGTGACCCCCAAACACTTGCAAAGCAGAGAGACTGACGAGATTGTTGTGAAAAGACACCAAAAACGCAAGCTAAAAGACCGGGAGGGCCTAAAAAGTAGGGGGTCCCCATTTGCAATGGGGTGATGTGTGAAAACGTCACAACACTACCCTCAATATTTTTAGTGTTACTCACACTTTCATTGCAGCCAAAGAAGAGCATGGTGGATGATTTTTCAACCCATTATCGTTATTGAGGTGTTTACAAGTGTTACAAGGTAGGTTCCCACCATGACATTTCTAAGTTTGAGCAAAGGAATGCAATGTTACATCCATGGTATGATGTCTCTACTATTCATTTTGATAATTTCATGTTTTGAACTAATGTTACCTTCAATAAGCAACTATAGATAGATTTTGGGAATACCTCCTTGCTTAATGTGGTGTGTAGGAGATCTCAACTATTAGGGTTACTGAGTACCATCATTCCAATCTATATAGTGTTGTTTGGGCAGAAATTTCAAGTGACATATGACTATTGCAGCCACTTTGCAGCTCACATACAATTTGATCCATGCAATTTTCTAAAAGGTACAATTTGTAGTATCATGGTAAGATCCATTGGAACACAAGGTGATTATTATGTCATGCATTGGTTACTTTTATCTAGATTACTTTCAGATAGAGGATTCCAACATGTCAAAGAGTTGGAAATTGATTTTGTTAAGAAGACAATTTTTAGAAGCTACATGAGATAAATTGATTTTTTGGTGAAATAGGTGGATCAAAAGAGGATTCTTTTTATTTAATCTAGTTTGGTTATTCATTACCATACTAATCTTGTTGAGAAGATTATTTAGTTTATGCAACCATGAGATGAGCTTTATTTAGGAATTTGTATATGTTGCAACACCCTTAACCAACATGATAAGAAAGGAATTTCTGCATGGGGTGCACTGCGAGAATCTTTTGCTTGGGTTGAGAAGGTAATCAATTCATATCAAATGATTATTATTTCATTATTTTTCAAAAGAATTTTCTATAGGACGTGATGCTTCGGGAAAGGGAGTTCCATTGGTTGTAATGCAAAGGTGGAATTTTATAAGAAATGAAAGCATGATGTTCAAAGATTTAGAGGAGAGTTTCTCTAAGTATGATGAAATGTTTTCCCTCTTATATACTTTGAAATAATTGAAACATAATTTGGTTTGCGGTAAAAGTGTGGTGGAGATAGATTACACAAGATTGAAGTTCATATTGGATCTTTATGATAGGAATGTTGAGGCACAAAAATAGGAAGGAAATATGGTTGTTGGTGTATTTTCCAGGATGGTTTCTTCTATGTATTTTTTACATTCATAGACATCAGAGGTTCCCCCCCATGCTAGATTATGCCAACTATATATTTTTCACTGACAATTTAGATGAAATTGTGAAGGGTGACAAGTATGTGTTAGCAGATGGTCTCAAGAAGTACATTATTTTCCATCCAAATAAATTGGTGTTTGCAAAATTTATATTCAAAGTTTTGTGGTGTGAATGTTTCTGCTGTAGGGTGCTAATTGTTGTTCCTCATCTCTCAAGTTGAGGCAATGTTTTGGTCTTTGACTATTTTATGTTGCAAAAATCAGATTTATATCATTACAAGAAGTTTCCAAAAAAATTGTACTGAATTGCTTCATGCAAGTGCATATACATAATACAGGGAACAAGTCGAAAAAGGGAGCTTATTGATGGAAGAGGATTTGATACATACTACATACCGACATGTAGCATGGATGAATTGGTCATA
This sequence comes from Cryptomeria japonica, assembly GCF_030272615.1. Taxonomy (NCBI): domain Eukaryota; kingdom Viridiplantae; phylum Streptophyta; class Pinopsida; order Cupressales; family Cupressaceae; genus Cryptomeria; species Cryptomeria japonica. The sequence continues at coordinate 300,580,182 of NC_081408.1, forward strand.
CCTAGAAGATGGACACAACAATATCACTCAGCTTTGTTTTCTTTGAAAAAAGTTGCATCATTTAAATAGTACACGATCCAAGTTGTATGTGTAGTATAGTATGACTCAACACAGTGGCACAAAGTTTCTTGAGTATCATGGTTTGCAATTGCTTTAGGGCAAGCAATTTTGGGGAAGAGGGACTTGTAATGTCCCAAATTAATTAAAAATCTAGATAATTCAATTTTAGCTCCTTTCCATATTTTCAGTGAGCTAAGGTGAAGCAATTAGGAAATATTTAATTGGTTTTGCTTTAATTTATAGTTTATGGGAATTTGGGCCATCAAATATTAAATAATATTCAAATCATGTCAAAAGTGGGCATTGGATTTTCCATGGGATCCACTAGAGGTTATTTCTTGAAGATTATTGACAGTTATGTTGAGTTGTGCTTGAGATAGGTGCCATTTGGCAATAGGTGTAGTGTATGAATATCTTGTTTTACAATCATCTTCTACGGACGAAAACCCATTTGTGAGGGTCAGATGATGAAACTCCTTTGATTCTAAAAGGGATTCTTACTCAATGGAGCCTCATTGGATTCTACAGATCAGCTAGATTTACTGTAGTGTTTGTGTGCAGGTGTGAGCTTTGCAGTTAGATCTACATATTTGTAATGAGAGTATTTGTTATTGTGTGTGAGGGTTTTTGTTTTCTCCAGCACATTAAATCAGTTATTTGTCTGTAGCAACTTTCTGTGTTGTTTGGATGAGATATTGGCAATGTAATGTTGAGATTTGTATTGTAGAAACCACACGATTTGTGTAACAGAGCAATATTGGTTTCAAATCTTCTTTCTATTGTGAGGGTTACTGTTGTTACTGATTTTTTTCTATACAAGAACATTTCCAAGACTTGGGGATACCATTTTTTCCATGGTGAAGATTGGAGAGTTTCAGTGTGTCTATTGCAATGTGTGTGATCCAAGGGGGTGTGAGTTTTATGCTTTGTTTGCTCCAGATTTTATTTTTTGTTGTTTTTGAACTTGGGTATATTGGACTCTCATAACAATGCCTCTTATTGAATAAATCAGATTTAAATTAATAAAAAGTTTGCATGAGATGTTGGTGCAATTTGTGCAACTTGGGTGTTGACTAGCTAGATTTCATTGCTTTATTTGGATGCAGTTTTTGGTGGTATTCGTTCCACATTGATGTTGTTTTAGGTGTTTTGGTTATTGAGACAAGCTATTCTCATGATTAAATAGTTGCATATGATCTATAGAAGTTGTAGATGTTTCAATTTCTTTTGGTGCATTGGCAGTGTTGATTTGCAGGCAATCTTGTGCAATTTTTATATAATTTTTGTGAAACTTGTTTTGCATCATTTTCAAACTTGATATCACTTATAAATCAATTATTTGGCCCGTTACTTTACACCTATGTTGCCAATTTGGGTTCAGGTTCAGATTTGGGTTCAAGAACCCAATTCGCTGGTTTGGCAAAATTTTGAAATGGGATATTTGGGTTCGTTGGTACAAATATATATATATATATATGTACTGACGAACACACACACATACTAGAAGCATGAATTAAGATTAGAATATCACATAGCATCATATAAACAACAAAACCACATAAACTTGTAATCATAGCATCATGGTCATACCATCATAGCATCATATACTTCAAGTTCAATATCAAAATAATAATATCAAGTTTAAGTTTTGTTTTTTTCAAATTGGAACTTTTAACTTTTAAGTTTTAATCATCAAATAGATTCTCTAAATCATCAACATCATCATCATCATTGACATTAGATGAACCACAAGCAATGCCAATGCCACTTGCACTTGCACTTGCGCTAGTAGTGTTCTCGCCTTCCAAGTTCTCAAATGCAACAAGTTGAGAAGTGGAACCATCCTAGTCAGTATGCTTTGGCTCTATATCCCACATCTTCAAATCCCCTTGTTTGTAGTTATGTTGCTTGTGTGAAAGGAGATGCAAATTGGAATGCACATATACTAAGTTTTTCGCTCTTTTTTATTGCAATCCACTGTGCTTTATTGAGTGGATGCAAGAATTTTTTCTCCAATTCCTTTCTAATGCAGATGAACTTGCAACCTATGAAGACAAAGTAAACAATTGAAGTTATACATTGACTATTTTATTAATAGTACTTTCAATTTAAAATAAATAAATAAATTATAAATAAAACTTTGTTGTCGGGAAAATTAGTATTTGTTAGTAAATGTTTAGGGGCTGGAGGTTGGTTGATGATTGTTGATGGTTGGCACCGGCAACCGGTCGACACCCATGTATATATATTTGTGTACCCCAATCTTTGGATAGTATTATGATTATGCTAATGCTGTTATGTTATTCTGAAGATACATTGTAATGTTGGCATTAATGAATATATAGTTTTGAATTCTCTACATTTCGTGCATATATGTACTATTCTATTTTGCTCGCATTCTGTAATGTTCTGAATCATGCCCCACGGGGAAAAACATTTGGTGTCGTTGTCGTTCGAATGCCGGAGATCAATGGGGGCAGGCGGTAGGCACTAATGGGCCGACTATTTGATCAACAGTTGATTGTTACTGATAGCGATACACATGAAGAGAAAACCCAAGCCGAAGCACGAGAGAATCAGTTGACAAAGGACTTGGTAGGCTTGTGGGACGTTTCCGTCACCCAGTACATCCAGAGGGAGGCTCGGGAGAGAGCCGTTTTTGAAGACACTGTACGAAGTGAACTCACCGTCAACACACCTGTATTCGATCTTCTGGGGAGCCTCCCGAGGCTGTTGGCAAGAAATTTAATTTCACTCCAAGACCAAAGGGAAGAGACGAATAGTGAATGTCGTCGGCAACACATCCTGCAACGATTCCAGGAAAGGACCCGACAGGAAGAGGAGGAACGTGACGAGAGTCATTGACGACAAAAGATCCTCAACTTGTACAGAGAAAATAATTGATGCCAATAACGTTGAATAAGGATAGGAATTGTGTACTGAAGGGGCAAGAGGATGAGCATGAGGCTGTCCAGAGAGCACTGAGGTTGGAAGAGCAAGCAGAACGAAGAAGGCGGTTACGGAGACTTGCTGAAGGAGAAACCGAAGGAGACCGTGATGGCGGTGAAAGATTGGTCGGAGATGGCCAAGTATCTGAATTGATTGAGAACACTCGACGCTGTTTGGGGGACTCGACCCTCACGTTGGAAGAGATTGGCGATGGTAGCAGAGTAGAACCGTACACACGGTTTTGAAGGGATTCAAGAGGATCTGAGGCCGGAAGGACACGAAGTGAGGAGTACACCGAAGACAGAGGCGTAGGGGATACGAGAGTGGCTAAGAGTGTCAAGAGGACACTAGTTTCCATAGCCAGAATGTTCTGTTTGGGTCCAGTGCACCGAACCAGGGAGCAACTCCAACCAGGCCTAGCAAACAGAGTGGGTCTCAAATTCCAATAGGACCTAGCGGACAGAGTGGGTCTCAGATTCCAACCGGACTGAGCACTCAAAGTGTGCTACCACAGGGAGTTAGGACAATGTCGAAACAACAAAAATTGCCAAAGTTTACGGGGGATGGAACGGAGGACCCCGTACGTCATTGTAGAACGTGCGAAACAATTTGGTCTGCCAATGGGCAGACAAACCAAGATGAGTGGGTGACCCAGTTTCCTGCTATGCTATGGGGAGTAGCGATAGATTGGTACTCTGAAGTTGTCAAAACCAAGGTCGGTACATGAAATGCCTTGAAGATAGTGTTTCGGGATGAATTCAAATTGCTTCGAGACGATAATGAGATCATAGCCGAAATTTATAGTACAAAACAAAATAGTACATATATGCACGAAATGTAGAGAACTCAGAACTATATCTTCATTAATGACAACATTACAATGTATCTTCAGAATAACATAACAACATCAGCATAATCATAATACTATCCAGAGATTAGGGTACACGGATATATATACACGGGTGTCGACTGGCTGCTGGTGCCAACCGTCAGCAACCATCGACCAACCGCCAGCCCCTAAACATTTACTAACAAATACTAAATTTCCCGACAACATCATCCCAGCAAAACAAACTTTAAATACTAAAAATAAATATTCATTAATTGTTAAACTTGTGATAAAATTTTAATAGTGAGGGGCTGCAAGTTTTGGAAGTATTGGCCATGGAAGTACCACCAAAAATGAGCATCCTTCTTATTCCTATCACAAAGAGCCTCAACACTTTGATTATTTGCATGCATAAAATCTATCAACTCATTTGTAATTAAATCTTGCACATCATCTTCAAGGAAGAGACTAGGAATGTTGCCTTGTACCCTTCAGACAATTCAAAATCTCTATGTTACAAGCCTTCTTGGCATATCAAGATAATGATTGTTGTAGTATTTTGGAGTCGATGCTTAGGCAAAAAGATGTAATGGAGTGGTCATCTAGTTCCACCTTTCTTCAACATTGCATGCAATTGTTTGAAGAAAATCTTCTCAAGGTCTTGCTCTTTTGCACTTATGATGCACTTCATCTTCTCAAGTATTGAGTCGATGTCAGAGATCTCTATGGCGGTATGCAATATTTTAAAAGAAAAAAGAATATTGCTGTACAAAAGTTTATGATTGCATACCACTGTAGAAAGTAAGTGTACGAACTTTTAAATGACAGCATAGTGCCATAGAGCTATAAAATGAAAGAGTGCAACTGTTGAATGATTACACACAACTGTAGAATTAAAGTGTAATGACAACATACATTTCTCAGCCTTTTCATCAATGGAAAACTGCCATCACATACAGCTATAGAAAGAAAATTTACACTTGTTGAATCAATGCATGCTACTATGGAATAATATTGTAACCCTGTTGAATGGCAGCAGTTAACTTTCTCATCAATGGACAATCATATGACTCTACAGTTGTAGGAGAGCAAACAAAGCATAAATGTGTATAATGAACAAAAGCATGGTTGCATACAGTTGTAAAGTGAAATGATGCATACATCAAATGAGAGGATACATGCAGTCACACAATTTCCCATTGCTGAAAAGGGTAAGAAATGTATGTTGTCACTACATTTTAATTTATGATTTGTAGCCTTCAGGCCCTTTGTATAATGAAAGCATTGAACAATAAAATCAGAAATTTCAGTTTATTATTGCTGCTAATACACACACACAATGCCATCCCTGTCTCCAAAATGCCATGGAACATAGTTTGAGGGTTGCCTTATTAATTGTGTCTTAACTATTTTTAATGCACTCTCATTGAATACCAGGAATTAAAATGGTTCCCAAATTACAGTTTTGATAATTACCTTTACCATTCCTCCTTGCTCTACAGTTCATTTTTGTGAAAGTTTTGAGTGAAGCTTTTGAATCAAGGTATCCATTTATGTTTTTATCATTCAGGTGCAAAAAACATAATCTTTACCACAAATATGAGACTTACTCCTCCATCATATCGGTGTACCTGAAACAGGTCAATTTTGGTTCTAATCCTGGTTCTGATTCTCCCTGGGAATGTCTCATGTTCTTTAGAAACATATCACAAACACTGTTGATGATTCTATGATGAACCTATGGTAGACTTAGGTGAAATTTTTTAAAATACTAGTTTAATCTAGTTTAAACTACTACAACCTATTTATAACCCCAACCCATCTTTCACCCCCTCTGCATCTGATCTCCTTTCTTGCCCTTGCATTCTCCAAACCTAACCAACCATTTCCATACCCAAATCTATTCTATAATTTGTACATAGATGCTTTCAGGACTACTGGTTCTGAGGCTCCCGGAAAGCTAAGCATTTCTCATAGTCGTTCCCACTTATAAATTAAGAGAATTGCTAAAGCATTGTGATCAAGTGCTCATTCCAGCAATTTTTGAAATTATAAAAGACTCAAAAAAGATTTTGGATACTAAAGTGGAAAAAGAGATCTGTTGGTGATACATATTTGATTGCCTTCCCGTTGACTGTAGCTGGGAAACTAGTTGCCATAACCTAAGGCCACCCTACATATCTTATACAAAATATCTGTTAGATGAACTATTTTCGCAAAGGTTGGTAACGACTTTGGATGGGAGCATATAATTCAGAAATCAACATGGACCAACATAATTTAAGAATCCACTCTTCGATATGCCTAACTAGTGTCTGAAACTTTAGAACCAAATCTGTAAAACAGGATAAATCTGGTCACTGATGAGCAAAATGCAAGTAACATCATTTTATGCATAACATAAAGAAAGGCAATAGAAGTAACAATAAATGACAAATTTTTCCTTGCCAAGATATATGGCATTGAAATAGTTAAATACATAGAAGGTATCATATTTCATAACAGTTAAATACATGTTAGACAAAATCTTCCCCGGCAACAAGAGTTGCAAGGTATTATTATTAAAAGAAAGATGAATGACATACATAGGTTAATTGCCTATAAAAAAATGCTAGCAAAGCATGAGATGAAAAGTCCCTTTAATAATATCAAAACAGTTTTCAACAAAAAGTCTATGTTTTGTTGAGAAGCAGCAAAGTTCTTGATTCTCCTCAAATCCCATATCCTTGCCACCATCAGCCAAAACGAATGATAGCTCTTATGAGAAGAAGAGTTCTGTGCACTGCTTGAGGGTATCTGCAGGACTTGTCACTGCACCACAAAAGTAAATATTGGATACAAATTTAGCAAAACAAAATGAAGAGGAATCAATCAGATTCAAAGCTACCATAGTAAAAAGAAACGTGTTTTAAGATAATAAAGTGAATGCTTGGATGAGGAAAAATAAAATTATATTTGAATCATGGTAGGTAAGCATTGATATGGAAGAAAATTTAACAGAAATACAAGGAAGCCATAAATCACACTAGGTAAACGTTGGTATGTTTACCAGGTATACAAGGGCTAGAATGTAGATATATAAGCTTCTTTGATAATACTAAAGGAGTAAACAGAAGTGGAACAATGCATGGTATGGGATGGTAAAAGTATCTGAATAGATAACATGGCTGCCATTCTTATTAGGAAAATCTATTAAACAAAAACCTGGGCATATGGCCTCAAATGTATTTTTTCCACATGCAGAAGTGGTTTAACTACAATACTTCGATGAATGTAAAGAAAATCTAAGTTTTCTTAATTTTAATTTTCAATAAAGTAAATCACTTTAAAGCATTGTTACAACATCTGACCAGGCCTAGCTCAAATCCAGTCGGATCCAGATTTTTTGGCCCCACCAGATACATCAGGTTCAATCTAGATTTTGCAATTCATGTAGAAATTTTACATTTCTTTAATTTTTATATTGGATTTCCCAAAAAGATATCCTCTCCAACAAGGCAAATTTTTCAAAACAGGTAAACATGCTATAAACTTTTAAGTTGCTATAGTTTCCACCATAAGAAACTAACCTGTATGACCCACTGTCTTTTCTGATTCAAAGATTTCATGGTCATTTCCCCCCTGTTACATCAATAGCAATAATGATTTCAGATGTAAGAGAAAAAAGGAAAGTAGTACTAGTCATAGACATCCCATCTCATAACTAAGATACATTGCATTCTCGTCAAGTTATATATTTCTTTTCCATAAAATTGTCGCAACTACTGTTACAGTGCAAGACTTGTTTTTATATGATAAGCATCCAATGTCCCATAGTCTCAAGATCCATACCTTGTAGGTTTTGTCCCCAAAGAAATGGATCTCGTTAAAATAATTCTCTAAATATCTCAAGCAGTATGTTTTATCCCAGCCCTGAGGAAAAACCTGTAAAGCACATTCCAATCATCTAAGACTTGAAAAATACTGGAGTTTTCAGTAGTAGCATATTGTCATTCTTCCCAATGACACTTTTGAGAATCATACAAGTCCAAGAACTCACATCAAAGCTAATTTGTCCTCCAATGGAATAGGTTAGCTTTAAATGTGCAAATTTGTTACGAAGCACTTCAACCATTTTCATGCGTATGCCATGAATCTGCAAATGGGACAATAATCTCACAAAATAACTACAAATAATCATGCCCATTGTATTGTGTGCTGGTAAAGAAGTTTAAACCATTATAGTAATACTAAAGCAAGGCTTTTGTATTTCAATATACCTTATCATACTGCTCAAATTCATCTCTTTCTTCTCGACTACAGTTTCTACCAATAGGTGACACATTCAGCATCCCACTTCTGAACTCTATGAAGGTACCCCTAAGAATATAAGCAGGACAACAACTAAATACACAAGTTCTTAAGCCATGAAAAATATTTAAAGATAATGCTCTGATCTCACCTTTTTACAGGGATATCCAAGTCAGCAATGTAATGAAGAGTAAAATTAATGAGCTCCTGCAAATATTTCATGCATGGATTTATTATAAAAGAGACATTTATAAGCCACAAAAAATTAAAATGCATTCACAAGTAATGTTAAACAAATTTTACCTTCAGCTTTTCCTCGCCAAGGAATTCTTTAAAGCTCTGCAGGAATCACATTAAAAAGTCTGCCAGTTACATTAAAAAATAACTAAAAGCCAAAAGTTATGAACACACTGAATTAGTATATATCTAAGTTTGGTGAGATATGGATATGTATAGTTTCAGTTTCAATTGAGAATTTTTTTTAAAACCTAGAACAGTATATAGAATTCGTTAGGTTTTCATGTATAATAAATGTATATACCAACTACATACAATGAAGTCATGAAAAATAACTGCTATTACAGAGACACAGAATGCATGGGTTGGACTTGGGGGGCATCAATATGTTTAAGAAGCAGTTAGCTATAAGATAAAGGAAAAATACAAATTGCCACAAAATTATCATCATACAAACCTTGCGAACATGTATAACCTAGAGCTACACACGCCAATAACAGAGATGGAAAATAATTGTCATAACAGAAGACTGATTGGATCTGGACAGTGTGTATTGATTAAGCGAATGCAGAACAAGACAATTACTATAGTACTTTTGGTTTTAAGCCTTTTTCAGATCCCTGCACTATAACATTTGAAGGACATGTTCTATGCAGGCTGTAAAGGACCAACTATTTACATTCTACCTGCTGGATACACTTGTAATGAGTTAATGATGAACTCAAGGCACAACTTTGCATGTATATCAAAAAGTTAAAAAAAGTAATGATAAATATATAGTGTCCGTTTTTTGAAATGATATTTAATAATAAATAATAATAGTAATAATAAAATTAAAATATAAAAGAATATAAATAAAATATAATATAATTAAAATTTAACTAAGTTTAATGAATGGTCAAAAGGCATGATATAAAGAGTTGTGACTCCCTCAAACATGAGATATAAAATGGAGAAGAGTTCATTTGGAAGGGGATATGGAGGAAGGAAGAAGGAATGAAGCATATAAATCAAGGATTAATGGAAGAAGAAAGGAATGGAAATTAAATAAGGAAATGACTCTTTCAAAGGGTAAAAATTATGAAGGATTGTGTTGTGACGTTTTCACACATTACCCCATTGCAAATGGGGACCTCCCCACTTTTTGCTTTCTAGCGTAGTTGTTTTAGCTGGTCGTCTAGCTTGGCTGATGTTTTAGTGTTATTAACCTTTTGCTTGTGAGAGATGCAGTGCCTTCGATTGTCAGGAAGTGATCAAGTCAGGTCTTCCTCCAGGTTAGTTTGAGGTCTTTTTAGCTCTAGATGCTCAAGTGACAAGTGCATGCCAGGTAATGGATAGAGGTCAAGGTGACCATTGGGTGATGTTTCACAGTGCAACTTTCAGGTCGAACCAAGGTGTGAATCTCAAGTGTGATGAGTAATCAATTAAGATGAAGTATTTGATGAGGATCGATCAAGGCCAAAGTGATGATGAAATCCCTAATGATGAATGAAGATAAGGAGGTCTTGAAATGAATTGAATACGGATCAGCATCATAGTAAAGGCAAATGGATAGGTTAAGGGTTGAAATTAGCAAAATTGAATAAAGAGGAACCCTTCCATTTCATGTTAAATTCCATGGCCTACCTTGAGAAGTTCCACTTCCTCACCCCTCAAGATCCATTGACTTCTTAGCAAAGTGTCCTTATTGCCTCAAAACTCCAGCCATTTTTGGCAAGTGTCCCGATAGGCCTAAAACCCCGGCCATCCTTTGTCCAAAATGCTAAAATCCACGGCCATCTCCTCTCAATATCCTCATCACACCAAAAAGTTTGGCCACCATCCTTAGCATTTTGTCTTCACACCCCAAAAAGTTTGGTCTACCTCCAAGGCTGATGAATCCATGACTTGGCAAAAGAAAGGGCAGCAATATGATATCAAGCCAAATAAATGGCTAGTTTGATGAGGGAATGAACATGATTGAGACAATCAGCAATTTAGAGAAGTTAGGAAGGAAACTTCCTTCACCTATCTCAAACCCCGATCATGTCCTTTCTTGCACCCCTCAAATCCTTGGCCACTTTTCATTCACTTCCTTTACCCCTTAAGATCCACGGCCACATCATGTATCCATACCTCCAAATCCCGACCATCTCATGTTCTCATCCCTCAAATCCCTGACCACTTTTCATTCACTTCCTTTACCCCTTAAGATCCCTGACCACATCATGTCTCGCACTCTTGGGCAGGGTCGACTGTAATGTCCCCTTTTTGAAATAGGATTTAATATTAAATAATAATAATTAAATATAATTTTATTAAAATTTAATTGAGTTTAATGAATGGTCAAAAGGCATGAAATGAAGAGTTGTGACTCCCTCAAACATGAGATATAAAAGGGAGAAGAGTTCATTTGAAAGGGGATGTGGAGGAAGGAAGAAGGAATGGAGCATATGAATCAAGGAAGGGTTAATGGAAGAAGAAAGGAATGAGAAGAAAATAAGGAAGTGACTCTTTCAGAGGGTAGAAATTATGAAGGGTTGTACTCTTCCAAAGGGTGGTAATTGTGAAAGGTTGTGACTCTTTCAAAGGGCAGAAATTATGAAGGGTTGTACACTTTCAAAGGGTGGTAATTGTGAAAGGTTGTGACTCTTGCAAAGGGAAAACATGATGAAGTGGTGTGAATTATCCCTCTCATTGGAAGATATAAAGGGAAGAAGGTTTCATTTGAGGTGGAGATCCAAGGGAGATAAAATTCGAAAATAATTTTTTATTCTCAAAGGCAGCAATGAAGAGTGGTGACTCAATTCTTATGAAAGGTGGTGACTTTTTCACTAATATAATATAAAGGAGAAATCATTCCAAGCATTCAAGGATCACTTATTAATCATCACTCATGAATCCAACACCAATCATCAATTATCAAATCAAGTAAACGATCAATCAGCAAATCATCACTCTATCAAATCAGTGTTCATTCAATCATCATTCACCAATATATCAAACTAGCATTCATGTCATCATCACTCATCAAATCATCTAATCAACAATCACTTAATCATCAATCAGCAATACCTCAAATCATACAATCAAAGGGACTCATTCAATCAAATCAATCAATTATTCAACAAAAATCTATCAAGGAATGGAAGTCATCAATTTGCAATAGAAACTGATTGCAGCAAATAATAATATTCAGAAATATAATTGTATTAACCATTTGAGAATACATTTATTATTTCATCAAGATGCATTTAATTGGAAATAGTCTAGCGAATTCCTTGAAAAATTATGTCTTGGATTTCTAGAAATGTTTTGCAAATAGGAAGGATGGCCAGCCTTCCAAGTTCATAAGATTTGAAGGACCAAAAATTCTGCATGCATCTTATCAAGTATGTGATCCCGAGATGGATGGAAAAGGAATCCTGCCATGCTCATGGGCCAAGGGGCCAAATGGACCAGAAATACATTCCATTCTCTTGGGTTTGGTAGAGAAGGACGGTCTTCATGCATCTTATCAAGTGTGCCACCCTAAGATGGATGGACCAAAAATCCTGCCATGCTCGTGGGTTGGGAAGCCAAATGGACTAGAAATCCTTTACGTGTTCTTGAGCTTGATTGAGGAGGATGGCTAGCTTCCAAGGTGGACTAAGGGATGGAATGGACCATAAATCCTTCCATGCTCCTGCAATACAAGGACGACCATCTTTGAGATTGTCATTTGCAAGCATTTCCAATGAGTTCCTAATATTGTTGACTACAGGAATATACCTGGAACTAAATATTAATGATATTAGGGTGTATTTATTTAGATATGAATGATTCTTATATGGATTTAGATGCTATATGGATATCTTAATACTAAAAGATTTTTAATATCAATTTTTAGTGATTAATCTTGTTTGCAGACCTAAAAACAGGAATTTTTCAGAAGGGATATTACAACATATTTTGTGATATTTAACAGCAATTGATTCTCTCTGTGAAAACCATCAATATATTAAGCTTAATTCACAATACAAGAAAAACCTTTTCATAGATTACGGCTTTGCTAATTTTGGCATGTCTCTTATAGCTTGTGTTTTGCTAATTTTCATGATATTGTCATAATTTAGGTGTCCCAACCTCTTGTGCCATAGCCAACTCTCATCTTCTTGCCTCATGTAGCAATTTTCACTTCTGACCTCATTGAGAATGTAGAGATTTCCATCCATTCTGTAGGCATCCATTATTAATTTTTCAACTTTCATAATTTTGCATCCTCTAGAATGAAATGTAAAGGTGTGCCCTTCATCACACATTTGACTCACACTTCGTAGATTATGCTTCAGTCCTACATATAAAACATTGTTAGTTTTGGTTCATTCATTGTCTAAACTAAGTGTATCTTTGCCTTTTATCTTTTTGTTGTAGCATTGTCCCCGAACTTTACCATTCCTTCATCTACCTTCTTCAAAGAGAGATATTTGCTCTTGTTGCCAGTCATGTGAGTTGAGCATCCACTATCAAATACCATTGGTTTCTCTCATCTTGAGCATGTCGGGCAACCTGTACAAGCATGGATCTCTCCTTTGTCTGTTGCTCCTTCTTCTTCCAAACTTTATTCGGTTCATTCTTTTTCTTATCACCAACATCTTCTTTCTTTTCCTGTCTTGGAGGCTTAATACTTTTGCAGAACTTAGCTATGTGCCCAAAATTGTTACACTTATAACATATAATATTATAATTCATTAGAGGAGTGAATGAGTTGAAGTTCCTTCTTGAAAATCCAAAATCATTCCTTGTACGATTCTACAATCTACTACTTTATGACCATATCGATTGCATGAAAAAAAATATCCATGAAAGGAATAATTGAACCTGGTAGTGTGAGACTTTCTTTTAGGAAATGTCCATTTGAAATCGTCCTTGTTGGCTTTTTGAGACTGCGAGGCTTTATCCTCTTTCTTGCTTTCTTCTTTGTTCACCTCCTTGCTTACTTCTTTGTTGGAACTTTTGAGGGCCGCAGCATAACTCTTACTATCCAACTGCTTTGTGATTTTTTTTCTAACACTAACCCTGAACCCCAACCAAATTTTTTCCTGATTAACTGAAAAAATATTTTTCTTTTCGTTTGTCAATTTACTTCTGAGCAGATTCTTGCTACTATATGTAGACAGTAGAACAATACAAAGAACAGTCTCAATTGCCTATATTGCAGCTCTTTGAAATGTAGTATTCTGTTTTGGCATGAAGATAGGCAACCTATAGTTTGTTGCATTCTAATGATGGCCCAGAAAGCCAGCATGCAAAAAATAATACCAGAAATTTGTCATAAAGAATCTGAATAACAATAAAAACTAGAGGCAATTTGAGGTCATTTTTGTACATACCAGCAGGGACAGAGCCGTCATTATTGATTTCCTTTGTTTAATAAGCTCAAATGCTCTTCTTATAAGCCACTGAAGATTACTGTTGAAGTTCTACTAATTTGTGTGTCGACTCTCATGTGAATTCAATTCAACTCTATTAATTTGTTACATAATGTGGTTTTATCATGAAGATGATGAACAACTTATAGAATGAATAGTTTAATTTTAGTTGTAAAACTCTGTGAGTAGTTATGAGCTAAATCCTGCAGCAACTAACTTGCCATATTACTCGGCCCCAGGTAATTTAAAAAATTACAGCTAGTAATTCTGAATCGTGTGCCAAACTCACAGGTTTACTCGACAAAAACCTGAGATTCAGGGAAAAAATTGTCTGGCATTAAAAGGTGGGTTTTGTGATGATTTTTTCACATTTAGAGGTTTGTTTTTGGTCTACATTTTTCTGCAAGGGTGTTGAATGAAACTTCCAGGGACATTTAAGTGTTGAGAAAAGCTTATTTGTAAGCTAAGATGCTGAGGCTTTGGTCTGGTTGACTAATAAAATCACAAGTTTGAGGCTACAGCATGGGTTGCAGGTTGTGGCTGTGTAAAAAAGTAAAATCTTAGGTTGTGGGTCTCAGTCTGTGTCAGTATAATTGTGGGTACGCACATTGCATTCATCACAATGTTTAAAAACTTGAGAAAATAAAATTTAAATCTTTGACCAAGTTTCTCTATATTTAACTTCTCAATACCAGTTAGCGTTGCCTATAATTTACATTTCACAGTGTATTGAACTTATTTTGATTTAAATATTAACTATTAAGGAAATCAGTAATATGCTCCATAAATTCAGTCATGCATGTTTTTTAAGAATATTTTTTTATATTTGATAAATTTGCCAAGTTTATCCTTGAGAATCTGAGATATTGCCAAGCTCTAAGTTCTTAAAAAATTTGGGTCAGCCAAAGTAATTGCTGAATCCAAGTTATTCAACTATCATTTACATATTCTATATTTTTCAAATTTCCCTTTTTTTTACTTTCCATACCCT